>NC_053025.1:79890761-80052719 GCF_003073215.2 Triticum urartu | reverse complement strand
GCAACACCATTTCATTGGAAGAGGTCACTCCTTGGCAAATGCAATAAATACACGCGCTTACTAGCACCGTTTCTTCCTTGAGTACGAAGAAAGAGATAGAGAGGAGTAACAAAAAATACACTTATAGCCAACCTTGTTGTAGTATGAGTGACTAAGTGATGACTATGTATGACATGCCAACATCAGATAGCCTAACACACCGTGTTAAATCTCCAAGGGCACGACCGCGCGAGCGACGTGACGGTCGTGGTAGGCACGACCATGATACGGGCTGCTGGCAGCCCTTGGATCTGAGATCAAACGGTCGCATGCTAAGTTGCTGAAAATTTGCAGAATAACCCTCCAGGATAGGATATTCACCCATAGGTCTAGAATCACGCCATTCAACCGTTCGATCTCAGATCCAAGGGCTCTCGGAAGCCCGTATCATGGGAGAATGGAAAGCCACTACCCTGCCGTTCGCACGCTGGCAGTTCGCTCCTACTCGTCCCCGCACGCCTTTCAATACTACGGCGGTTCGCTCCTAGTCGTCCCGTCCATTCACATTACGGCAGTTCCACTAATCCTAACCGTCCTCCCAAATCCATGGCGTCCCAAATCTCCATGATCGGCGGTGAGTACAAGGTTAGAACCATCACCGGCGATGAGTTCAATGTCATCTACACCTGTTCTTCCGCGATGGTGAAAGGATGCCTTTCTCGCTTCAGACGCATGTTCGAAAACTCAGATGATGAGTGGGTCGCTGGGCTAGATGTTGAGTACACCACAGTTCTGGGACGAGAGAAGGATCTAAAGGGCGAAGAGAGGAAGAAGCCCGCCGTGATCCAGGTTTGCGTGCATGACTTATGCTTGGTCTACCACATATGCCATGCCGACGTTGAGTGCCAGGATTTTAAGGACTTCCTCGGGAGCAACCTAGTCAAATTCGTTACTGTAGACGTTGGTAACGACAAAGAAATCATGGGTCGGATAGGCCTCATTGTAGGCAACCCCTTCGACCTCCAGAAGAATCGGCTGGTGCCCTCTCGTCAGCCTTCAATGCTGACCCTGGTAGGAGCCATGGTTCATCCTTCGTACGGTAAACTGGTGAAACCTCCATACACGTTTCATCGTCATGCATGGCAGCGGAATGTACTAGATATAGACCACATCTAGTACGCTGTAATGGATGGCTACCTTTGCTTCAATATCTACAAGGGTTGGATGAAGAGCAACAGCCAAGTGTGCGGTTCAAGAAAAGAAGTATCAGCCAAGAGGAAGAGGGACAAGGACGAAGTCGAGGACGTGGACGAGGACTCCGAGTAAGGTGGCAGTGTCGTTGCTCATGGTGGTTCTAATGCAGTGCCTACCGGAACAGTTGCAAAGTTTAATTTCAGGTGTGCTTAATTTAATTTGAGGGGTGTGTTGTGCTGAGCCCCCAGCAAAACTATGTTATGTTTCTTCTCATTACTTTAACTCTTCAGTACGTACATACTAGTATTTCTTACATTTCATCTTTTAGTTGGTATAGTACTACCACTCGTTTCTTCACATTATATACATACAATATATATGGCCAACATCATATAGCCAGTAGTTTAGTTGTCAAAGAATTTCAGGGTGCTTAGTTTTGTCAAAGAATTCCAGGATTCTTAGAGGGTGCTTGGATCCAAGGGACTTATTTTAGTCTGACTAAAAATAGTCTCTTTAAGAGGCTAAAGTTCCAAGCACCCCTGACTAAGGAGGGGCTAAAACTAGTCTTGAGACTAAATTGTTTTAGTCAGGGGTACCCCTACTAAAATGTGGATTAGTCCTCTCTCTACTCATTTAACTCCTCTCCTTTAACACAGGCGAGTTCTGGATTGGAGGGTTTGGAGGATAATAAATGCTCATTAACTTGATTTTAGCCTTTTTAGTATTTGGATCCAAGAATGGGTGAGGCTAGCATGTTTTAGTCCCACTACTTTTAGTCATGGGACTAAAACATATCCAAGCACCCTCTTAGTTTTATTTGAGGGGTGGGTTGTGCTGGACACCATTATTGTGACTAGCCTTTTTAATAGTACTATATGAATAATTTGGCAACGAGCGATCTCTATATGTACCACCTTTTTTTTAATTTCAAGTTTTGCTCCATGGCGCAATCCATCGATACTAGTGCTGTACAAAAGTATACATTTTTTAAAAGGCTAGAGGGCGGGGCAGTCTAGCTTGGTCAGTTTCACGAGAGGCGAGGGCCTTTGTGATTTGACGGCTCATTACTGCTAGAAGGCGGTGCCTTGTGATTTGACTGCTCGTATAAATGCGCCGACGACCTGATCGAGGAGGAGCAAAGAACCGTGCGGTATACTCAAGTTTTCCACTGGAGTAGTACTGCGACGGAGGAGCACGAAACACGGTAGCCCAGTGCCATATGACGATAAAAAATGATCTAAATTGCTAGTCATCTCATTGTTGGCATTGTTCTATTCATTCCATAAAAAAACATTGTTCTATTCATGCCTCGCAGAGAACGTGACACGTGCGGCGAAACACCCGAAGCAAAAGATGAAACACAGGAGCAAAAGAAGAAGGAAGATTATCACCCCAAATGATCTAATTCGTCACGGAGTCGTAACTGCTTCTTCATCACCTGCACGACCTCCATCTCCTTGCGCGTGCCTCCGCCATCTTCATCATTGTGTCCATGACGCGGCATTTCTCGACGCGAGCCTTCATCATCTGTTCCACGGCCATATTACATACGTTGACAGCAGTCGGGTGCTCGATGCGGAGCTTCACCAACTCTTCCTTTTGTTCCATGGCGAGGGCCTGCAGCATCTTCATCGAGGAACTACTATTCTCATGCAGCTTCTTCCAGCCGGCGTTCTTCTCCTTCAACAGGTCGATCTCGTGGCAGAGCTTCGCATTGTCCTCCCAAAGTCGCAGGATTTTGCTGGTCGCCTTCTTCTCCGAGGCAATGCTCTTCTTCAGCAACATCACCAAGCCGGCTGTCAACTCCCCCTGCTGATTGAGCTCAGCGGACATGTCGTCGAGGCTCTCCTTCAGCAACTCCATCAAGCCTTGGATGAACTCCTTCTGGTTATTGAGCTGATCGGGCATGCCGTCGAGGGATAACGACTCCAGCTCCGCCGGCTCGTCATGTTCGCCTCCGTGGCTAGGGCGCTCCTGGGAGCCATCGCCTGCCCGTGAGAGATCTTTCGAGGTCTCTGCGTGGCGGCGAGACCTCTTTTTTTCGCAGCCTTGGTTGCCGCTCCCTTGTTACGAGTAGTTCTCGACCTAGAGCTCTGCTCACCGGCCATGGCAACGACGGACGAAGAAGAAGCACTTATGAGGAGGAAAGGTAGAGTGATTTTCGGTTAGGTAGTTCCCCTTTTTATAACCTAAGTACTAGCACTAGTACTAATACCTGCATAGTGGGAACACGTTCAGGTTTGGTACATACTACTAGTAGGTGTGAGCAGGCTTTCGAATGTGATGGGAACAAGGTAAAGATTAATTGATGGTTTTGGTTTCAAGGCCCGAAACGGCTCCCAATGAGTTTAGCGGAACATAAATTTCAAGTACTACACTGCTCAAATGCGTAAATATTGAGTAGTATGTTACTGTCAAAAATTGGCACAAAATACGAAGGAGACCAATGGAAGTACTACTAGCAACCCACGATTTAACTACTCGCATGCACGCAGTGGAGTAACAATGTCTTTCTTCCGCCCTCACGTCCACTCAATTTGCATGGCTGTATTAATCGACTATCAATGAAGGGAGCGACTTTACACGCGTCAAATTATCACATGGGGTGGATCTTGGTACAAAATTGCGTCCGCCCGTGTACCCGCGTGTGCGTGCGAGGAATGAATGCGTGCATGGCGTGCGTGCACATCTTCGCTTCGTGCATGTACCGCCAGTATGGCTCAGGGAGGACGAGTACATTCTTCTGGAACCAGCAGCATGTCACTGTGGTCAATCCACGCAAGGAGGTCGCGACAACGCCTACACATGTGCCACGTGGCTTCATGAACTGTAAGAGAGACACTGTGTAGCGTGCCATTGGTATTCTAGTTCACGTGTTTTGCACAAACTTGAAATACTAGTAAGGTACACGTGCATTGCATGCATCAGATTTTGCAACCAAATTATGAATAAATACCACACTATAGCATGTAAGCTCTGAGTCATATATGCCTGATGTAGCCCTTCGTTTAATTCTTAAAGTTCATCTCATTCAAAATCAATTAGTTTTTATAAAAAAGCTAAGAACGCGGGAATAGGAAAAACATGGGATTATAGTGGAATGTCGTCTTGAATCCTACAGGATTGTACAAGTGTTTGATTGTGCATAGAAAAAACACAGAATTCTTTCAAAGAGGTTTGAGTGGATGGGATGTTTCCTATGAAATCTAGTGCAAATGAATCATATGGAAAAATTCCTATGGTTTACAATCCTACGAATCAAACAACCAAGATAGGAAAAATTCCTAATGATTAGAATCCTCCAAAATTCCTTTAAGAATCCTTTGAATCAAACAAGCCCTTAATATATTTTATGATTCATGGAATTGTGCGTCGTAAAGAATAAAGTAAAAACAAATAATGGCAATTCAACTAGAAAAATTTTTTGGGCAGTTATGATATGGAAGAATCTAGAACAGAAGAGAACCACTGTTGTTTTGAGGTTTGTGCATTATGCTTATGTTCAACCATGGAGTCTGCTAGATTGTACATGTGGAAAAATCCGGTGGGTGGGCTATAAGATGGTGCGAGGGGCTGAGTGGAGGGAGACTATGAAGGAATGCACAAGTGGAGATCGATATTTAGAGAGAGGGGACGAACACGTGCGCTAATGCGCGCAGTGGCGGAGCCAGGAAAAATAAATGAGCTAGGGGGCCAAGCATTGCTAATCCTTTACGAGGAGCGTCAATTCATGAACTTAAACCAATTTTAGCATCAATTGTCTAATGATCACATTCATATTAGCCTTGATATATAGTGATGTTAGGGGGGGAGGGGGCAGGGCCCTTACTGCCCCCTGTCTTCGCCATTGTGCACGCGTCTGAGAGATGAAGAGGAAGGCATGGATGATGAGAGGGGGACGTTGGATACATAATTAATGTGGGTGTATTAGCTATATATGTTAATCCTATATAGAAAAATATAGATTGATCGATGTGGACGTGGGAAAGAGGGTGAGATCTCACTGGATATATCGATTGATCGATTTGTGTGGAAAACTATGAAAGACCTAGATATATACACACATACATAGAGGAACATTGATCGTTATGCATGCGTGCGTGAGAGATAAAGAATGCCCGATATGATGGAGAGGGGGATGTGTGTTGGTGTGTGCCTTCATGGGAGACCGGCCTGAAGAAAAAGATTGCATGCGTGCGATGGATAATGCCGACTGGTAGTGTGTGTGCATGCATGCACGAGAGAAAGTTAGTGGTACAATTATAAAGAGAAGACTACTGTGTGGGTGTAAAAGAATAGCTGAATAGGTGAGGTCACAATCAATGTAAAGTTGAATTCAAATATTTGAATAAGAGATCCTGATGTTTGAAACCCATGCATGCATGAATATAACGAAGATCTGCGCGATGTGGTTTGGAAACGAGCATGTTGTAATGTATACACATTGAACAAGGTCAGACTGATTTGAATTTGAGATACCGATGGCACACATCATTTGGCCACGTCGCATCCGTGCATGGACACACTATTCTAATTGGATATGATGGACGGCTTTTGCATCACATATCTATATCCATACCCCTATATATATATTATATTTTTTATATTCTGTGCAGGTAACTTTAACTTTGAAAGATGGTCGTTGGATGAGGCTAATCCGATGGTCCAAATATGGCAAATTTGAGCACTACTGGCCGTTGGATATCATCTAGATTCCACCAGATTTTGCCACATGTATAATCTAGAAGACTCCATGGTTGAACTTAAGCATAATGCACAAACATCAAAACACAAGCACTTCTTATTTGTTCTAGAATCTTCCGTATCAAAATTGCCCAAATGTTTTTCTACATGATTTTCCATTATTTGTTTTTTACTTTATGTCTTACGACGCACAATTCCATGAATCTTAAAATAGATTAGCTTTCTTATAAAAACTAGGTGATTTTGAATGAAATGAACTATAAGAATTAAACAAACATCTACATCATGCATATATGACTCAAAGCTTGCATGCTATAATGTGGTATTTATTCATAATTTGGTTGCCAAATCTCATGCGTGCAATACACGTGTACCTTACTCTAGTCTAAATGGTGTTTGTGTGTGTGTGTTGTGCGTGTTGAGGTGCAAATTGTCTTTTTTTGGGTACACGTTAAGCTTGTTCTTCCGAAATTTCAAGCCGCGCCTTGTTAATGCCGAAAATTCAAGCTAGCGTCTCTGTCTATCGTGCTGCGAAACTCCCGCCTCTTCAACCCGTGCCTTGTTAGCCCGAAATATTTAAGATATATATTTGTCTCGTTGTGCTCCGACAACTCCCTCCATGTCAACCCGCGCCTTGCTATTCCGAAATTACAACGCGCGCGAAAACTCCCACCTCCTGTGAAATCCAGACACGCGAAATGCCCGTGGTACCCCTGAACCGAAAGAACCGCCTCAAATCGGTGGGGGTACTTTCGTAACTTACCCCACATTTCGTACAAGCGCGTCTCTAAGCCATGGTTCCCCACTGCCATCCCATTTGCCCACCCATTCGTACACCGAGGCCGCGAAAACCCGCGACGAAACCCCACACCCTGCTCCGTCCGCCACCCAGCCGGAGCCTCTTCCCCGACGACGTCGTCCACAACAACACCTCGACGTCCCTCATCCACCGTACCAGATGAGGATCCGTCGTCGATCTCATCGTCCCGTCGGTTCAGCCACCCCGTCCTCCACCTCCAAGGAGCTGCCCCGACGTTCCCCTCGTCTTTCGTGCCACCTCCATTCCCACACCGCCGTCTTCACCTGCACCACCGGAAGAGCATCATCATCACCGTTTCCTCGGATGAAGCTGTGGCCTAATCGGCGCCACCAAAGAGGTTGTACACTAATCGCCGCATTTTCTTCTTGATTCGATCTCACGGTGCCGACACGGCGCTCGGTCCCGAGCCGACACGGCGCGGCTCCATCCACGGCGGCGTCGCCGGCCACTTCCTCCACGGCGTCGCTCCCTCGGCGGCGACGTCCACATCAGTAGGACCTGCTTCTACTTTAGCTCTCGCTCGCGCTGCTGCTCTGCTCTTGGTCTCAGTCCCCTACCTGGTCTGTTCTTGCTCGCGCTACTGCTCTCGCTCTTGCTCTTGCTTGCGATGCTGCTCCGATTTAGCTACACTTCAGTCGACTGAATAGACTTTAGGGTCAGTCGATTTTTAGGTGGTGGGGGGCTCGGCGGGGTGAAGGAAGAACCAGCCGCAGCGGGGAGGGGGGCTCGCCGGAGAGATACCCCACTATCTATCTTAGGGTTCAGGATGGGGGCGGTGGTCGCCGGCGGTGGCGGGGCATTGGCGAGGCGGTGGCATGGGGATCGCTGGAGAAAAAGCTCGGCACGGGGTGGCCTAGAGGGATGGGCGGGGCGGCGGCGGACCGGCGGTGGGGAGTGTTTTCGGGGTGGGCGGGGCGGCGCACCGCGGGCCGCGGGCGGCGGGGGCTGCTGTTTGGCCGGCTCAGGGGGGTGGAGGTTGAAGATGAACCGCAGGACCTTGATTTCGTATCCAACGGCTGCAAAATCGACTGACCAGAGATGAAAAAGTCAGTCGACCGACGTGTAGCCTCACCTTGCTAGTGCGTTCAGTTTTGACAGCAAAATTCAGTTTCGACAGCAAAATTCAGTTTCGACAATTAAGTTCAGTTTTGACAGTTAAGTTCAGTTTTGACAGTTAACTTCAGAGATGAGCGGCTGATGTATTTTACATCTAGCACTTTGGGGTTATGTATTTTACGTCATGTATTGGAGATGCTATTAGAATTCCACTCAGTTTAACGTTGTTCGTTGTCTCTCTTGTCCTGCTTCAGCCTCGGCGTCGTACAACTCACCGGAGCTGCTCCAATGACGAAACCCTCCATCACAGCGGAGCAGTACCTCGGGCTCCATCTCCAGATGCCTAAGATCTTCTTCCCCTCCTCCGACAGCCAAGTCAGCCGGAGCATCCTCACCGGCCAACCCAATCACGCTGAGATCGACATGGCTTCGCCAAAGAGGTTCTACACTTGTTGCATCTCTTTTTTACTCTACATGTTATATATATTGTCCACTCAGCACTCGTAGTAACGGGAAATACGATTATTTTATCCTACTATATGACAAGCAGTGAGGTACCAGGCAACTTAGCTATCCGTGATGGACTCTCTTGAACGCCATCATTATTTATCTCTGCGCGTTTCAGCTGTGCATTTGTCGATGGGCCTGGGAGTTGAGCTAGTATGGCAGTGGCCTGGGTCCAAAGTAATAGAAGTAGCACAAAAACATTTTTTTAGTGTAGGATTTTCCTTGCTCAAGCCTGCCTACTAGAATCGCCAGTGCTTGAAAGGAAAAGTGAATGAAAAACATCAGAATTGGAAAGTTTCCTATGGTACTACTTTTCATGAATTTGGTGCAAAGGAATGGAGCAAAGGAAAACTGTAGGATTTGTTCCTTTAGTGTCTCCTTGAAAGAAAAACCGTAGGAATTCTAATTTCCACTTCTCCTCCTTTTCATATTCCTATGCATCAAGCACAAGACTAAGAGATAGTAGCATAATAGCATTATAACCGTATATTTTCTTGTGGTTTGACTTAATATCACCATGCTTTTTTGCATCCCGTGATCTTCCAATTGTTGTGAATCAAACACCCAGATTGGCAGAAATCCTGTGTTTTTAAATTCTCTGTTTTGCATGTGCATTCCTATCCTATTCCTGCCTATTTCCTATCCCTGCATTGTTAGAATCCTCAAATTCAAACAAGCCCTTACTCAATTACTTCTGTTACAGATATGTGTCAAAGAAAACCTTGTGTGGTTTGTCCTGCTCCTGCGGCGCTGTGTTCCACCCCAGCTCAGCTGCTCCAACGACGGAAGGGTTCACCACAGGAGGGATCCGCTCTCTAGACTGTCTTTCACCGCCTCAGATCTTCTTCCCCGCCGCCGGCAGCCACGGCAACTGCATTACCATCATCAACTAAGCAGATGACCTTGAGGACTACACGGGTCCGCAAGAGAGGTCGCACTCTTCCGTGTCTGCTTACGTTATGCGTCGCTTAATATGATGACATGCTACATTATCGTCGTGTTCACCTATTAGACTCCGAGTCAGTTCCAAACTAATGCTGAAACTTGAGTTTTTAAATGGTTGTGGGGTACATATTGGGGCAGCAATCAGTACTATCTGGTTAATCTCCGGTGTCTACTATGAGTTTCATGTTGGGTGCAAACAAACATTAAAGGAGCCATTATTTGTATTTTTTAACTAAAGCTATTATCTGCCTGTTATCATTGGTTTTTGGTCTATCCATACTTTGCTACCATCACTCTCGATTTGTGCATGCACTCCTTACATAATCTCACTATGTTTTATTCCTATGCATGCCAGTTATTGTACACAATGGAACTGATCATGTAGAGCAAAAGAGACGAGCCTTGCGTGGCAATAAAATTTCATGTAGACGTCGTTCCATGGTGGGCGCAAAGGCAGCCCCCCTCCACCCATTTCGGATCGTAATCAAGAGGAAGATAACTGTTATGAGGGGGATTCAGAAGGAGAAGACCACTCCTATTTACCCCATGAGGTCTTCGCTCTAACTTGGCATGCTAATGTTGGTAATATCATGCATATGGTGCCTTGCATTGCTTACTGTATACATTAAAGATGTCATCTGCTTAGTTTAGACATGCTTTGTGTCAATGCCATCTGTTTAGTTTCTTTATCGTATATGTGAATCATGCAATGCCATCTTGTCTAGCCAGGCATCATATATGTGAATTTTGCAATGCCACCCCTGGTTAGCCAGTCATCTTATATGTGAATTATGTCATGCCATCATTTTTTATTATGTGTTAAATTTGTCAACAATTTTAGTACATTCAATTACTCTTCCTGTGCATCAACCATTTGGCACGGTCATGGAAAAATCTGGAGTGGAAACAAGGTCTTCAGAGCAGACAATGCTATCTGACGAAGCGCATGTCTTGCTGGTTACTGATAGCTCCTCAGAGGAGGATTCAGAGACAGATGACCAGTCATATTTCCCCCCCGAGGTGCATGCCCTAACTTGGCAGGGTTATGTTGCTCATATCGTGCGTATGGTATCTTGCATTGCTATGTCATTTGCTTAGTTTAGACATGCTTTGTGTGAATGCCACCTGTTTAGTGTCTAATTACCATATATGTGAATTATGCAATGCCATCTTGTTGCAAGACATTATATATGTGAATTATGCAATGTTATCTTGTTGCAAGGCATTATGTATGTGAATTATGAAATGCCATGCTGTTTAGGCAAGCGTCATATATGTGAATTATATCATGCCGTCCTTTTTTTGTATTTCTCATTGCTTTTGTCAACAATGTTTGTATATTCAACTGCTCTTCCTGTGCATCAGCCATTTGAATTGGTGATGGAGAAATCTGGAGTGAAAACAAGGTCTTCAGAGCAGACAATGCTACCTGCTGAAGCAGATATCTTGCTGGTTACAGATAGCTCTCCAGAGGAGGATTCAGAGGCAGATGACCAGTCCTATTATCCCCTTAAGGTGTATGCTCAAACTTGGCAGGGTTATATTACTCATATAATGCATATGTTGTATTGCAATGCTTAGTTTTTACATCATATACACAATATTGAATGCCATCTCCTTAGTTGACACATCATATATGCGATTGCCCTCTGCTCACTTCCTTAGTATATAAATCATATATTTGGATTATGTCATGCTATGATGTTTACATAGACAGCATGTATCTAAATTATGGCATGCCAACCCATTTTCTAAAGACATAATATAGTTATATCATCTCATCCTGTTTACATAGTCATCATATTTAAATTATGTCATTCTATCCGTGAATTATATCATGCCATCATGTTTCCATCGACGGCATGTTTGTGATTTATGGCATGACAACCACTTTAATAGACACATCCTATAGTTATATCATGTCATCCTGTTTACATAGTCATCATATTTTGAAGTATGTCATTCTATCATGTTTAGTTAGCCATCATGCATGTGAAATTGTGTCATGCTATCCTGTTTAATTAGCCATCATATGTGAAATTATGTCCTTCTATTCTGTTTGCTTAGACAACATAAATGTGAATTATTTCATGCCCTGTTTTCTTCCCTACTATCCATTGCACATGTCTATATTACAATGTCTGTACATTCAATTACTTTTCTTGTTTATCAGTGAAAGCACAAGTGCTCCCTAGGTGGTTTTGATAATTGATGACAACATATCTCTTGTTGGACTAACATTTCTATCTAGCATGTTTCAGATAAGTTCAACAATGGAGTGGCATGGACTAAAGGTTGTGGGAACTCCTTCAAGATGCTAAGGACAAAGGATTGGCTAAAGCTTCAAGCTCAAGACTCTTCATTTTATATTTTAGTGATCCAAGATCACATTGAGTCTTTAGGAAAAGCCAATACTACAAGGAGGGATGAGGTGTTGCTTAATGAGCCTCTTGCTTCATGTGCTTAGTGATATGCTCCCAAACCCTCAACTACTTTCCCATATCCACATATGACCTAAACCCTAAGCCAAACTCGGTCCTACCGATTCTTTCTATCCGGCGCCACCGAGTTTCACTTGTCATAAGCCACTGCCAAACCCTAGCAATTCGGTTCTACCGATAGGGATCTCGGTCTCACCGAGATGGGATTGCAAACTCTCTGTTTCCCTTTCGTAACTTTTCGGTCTCACCGAAAGAGCGAATCGGTCCCACCGAGATTGCAGTGTAAACTCTTTGTTTCCTTTTTGTAACTTTTCGGTCTCACCGAAAGAGCAAATCGGTCCCACCGAGTTTACCTGACCAACTCTCTGGTTAGCTTATTACCAAACTCGGTCTCACCGAGTTTGTGTAATCGGTCTCACCGAGATTACATTATGCCCAAACCCTAACCATATCGGTCCTACCGAGTTGCATGTCAGTCCCACCGAAAATCTCTAACGGTCACTAGGTTTACCTTTTCGGTCCGACCGAGTTTGTTGATTCGGTCCCACCGAGATTGGAAAACTGTGTGTAACGGTTGGATTTTGTGTGGAGGCTATATATACCCCTCCACCTCCTCTTCATTCGTGGAGAGAGCCATCAGACTAAGCCTACACTTCCAGCATCCTATTTCTGAGAGAGAACTACCTACTCATGTGTTGAGGCCAAGATATTCCATTCCTACCATATGAATCTTGATCTCTAGCTTTCCCCAAGTTGCTTTCCACTCAAACCTTCTTTCCACCAGATCCAAATCCTATGAGAGAGAGTTGAGTGTTGGGGAGACTATCATTTGAAGCACAAGAGCAAGGAGTTCATTACCTACACACCATTTGTTACTTATTGGAGAGTGGTGTCTCCTAGATTGGCTAGGTGTTACTTGGGAGCCTCCGACAAGATTGTGGAGTTGAACCAAGGAGTTTTTAAGGTCAAGGAGATCGCCTACTTCGTGAAGATCTACCGCTAGTGAGGCAAGTCCTTCGTGGGCGATGGCCATGGTGGGATAGACAAGGTTGCTTCTTCGTGGACCCTTCGTGGGTGGTTGCTTCTTCGTGGACCCTTCGTGGGTGGAGCCCTCCGTGGACTCGCGCAACCATTACCCTTCGTGGGTGGAGCCCTCCGTGGACTCGCGCAACCGTTACCCTTCGTGGGTTGAAGTCTCCATCCAAGTTGCATGCTTTACATTCCGCTGCTCATATACTCTTTGCATGCTTGCTTGATATGTATTGTGTATGTTGAAATTGTGCCTAAAACTCCACTCAAACCAAAAAGGCCTAAAAATTGCAACTTTAGCACTAAGTGTCTAATCACCCCCCCTCTAGACACATCTACTTCTAGATCCTACAAGTGGTATCAGAGCTTTGGTCTCCATTGCCTTGGTTTAATCACCATTGGAGGAAGATGGATGTGTCTACCTTAGGGAGTCTTAGACATAGAGTGCCTATTCTTGATGGAGAGTATTTTCATGAGTGGAAAAATGAGATGCTTGTAATTTTCAATCAATATCATTTAAACAAGTATATTGCTAGCCCTTGTGCACCTCATATTGATCCTTTGCATCCTACCCTAGATGAAGATATTGACATGATTCGCAATCTTAGAACTATTGAGCTCATCATTAGAGGATTGCCCAAAAATTTGATTGCTAGTTTGCCTACTCTTAATTGTGCCTATACTATATGGAAATTTCTTGAGGAACGATTTCCCGATCATTCCTTGAAAACTTTGGATGAAATTCGCCATAAATCTATTGCCTTGAGTAAGATGAACTCTAGTGATCCTAGTTTTGGTAATTGTCTATTTGAACTTACCAATCTTAAGCATGCTAAAGGAGATGTTGGAATCATTAGTGATATCATATTCGAAGATATAAGAATTCATAAAAGTGACCACTTTGATGATCATTTATCTAATGAATTACCCTCTCTAGGAAATGATGAGTCACAAGATCATGATGAACATGGATACTATGATTATGATGATGATGATGATAGTGACTTCGATCTTGATGATGCAATGAGACATTTTGGTCTTATGGCAAATCTTCGGGGATATGAATCAGGAGGAAAGGAATGGGTTCTTGATAGTGGATCTACTGATCATATGACCGGAGATGAAGAGATGTTTCGTGAGCTTGCTGAAAATGACGGCCCTCGAAAATATGTCACCTTTGGTGATAATTCAAAGGGTAAAGTGGTTGGCCTTGGTAAGGTGGCCATCTCACATGATAGTTCCATTCAAAATGTCATGCTCGTTGAATCTCTCGGCTACAACTTACTTTCAGTATCTAGACTTGCTGATTTCGGTTTGAATGTCCTATTTACTGAGGTAGATTACCAAGTATTTCGTCGAGATAATCATAAAATGGTCTTTACGGGTATGCGTAGAGGTGATCTTTACATTGTCGATTTCTCTAAAAAGGCACAACCTAAAACTTGCTTTGTTGCTAAATCCTCAAAAGGTTGGTTGTGGCATAGACGACTAGGTCACGTTGGCATGAGAAACCTTGACAAGCTTATTAAAGGAAATCATATCCTTGGAGTTAACGATGTCATATTTGATAAGGAAAGACTTTGCAGTGCTTGTCAAGCAGGTAAACAGGTTGGAGGAAGGCATCCCGTGAAGAACATCATGACCACAAGAAGGCCACTCGAGCTACTTCATATGGATCTTTTTGGTCCCAACGCCTACAAGAGTCTCGGTGGAAATTCTTTTGGTCTAGTTATAGTTGATGATTTTTCAAGATTTACGTGGGTGTTCTTTCTTAATGACAAGTCGCAGGTCCAGAAGATCTTCAGAAACTTCGCTAGGAAGGCCCAAAATCAGTTTGACGTGAAGATCAAGAAGGTTCGGAGTGACAACGGAATGGAGTTCAAGAACGCAAATGTGGACACCTTTCTTGACGAAGAAGGGATTTCACACGAGTTCTCGGCTACGTACACACCTCAACAAAATGGAGTTGTTGAGAGGAAGAACCGGACGCTCATCGAAATGGCAAGAACGATGCTTGATGAATACAAGACGCCGAAGCACTTTTGGGCAGAAGCGGTTGAGACAGCTTGTCATGCAACAAATCGCTTATATCTTCACAAGCTACTCGGCAAGACGGCATACGAGCTTCTCACCGGTAACAAACCCCAAGTTGGATACTTTCGAGTATTCGGCTCAAAGTGCTACATTCTTGATAAGCATCATCGTTCAAAGTTTTCTCCTAAATCTCATGAAGGTTTTCTACTTGGTTATGGCTCAAACTCTCACACTTACCGTGTCTACAACAATTTCACCCGAAAGGTTGAAGAGACGGTAGATGTGAAGTTTGATGAATCTAATGGCTCGCAAGTAGAGCAATTGCCAATTGATGTAGGAGACAAAGACCCTTCAGAAGCAATCCAAGACTTGTCCATTGGCAGAATTCGTCCAATGGAGGTGAAGGAGAGTACTTCATCCGTCCAAGTGGAAGCTTCTACTTCACGACAAGGTGAACCAAGAATCGACATGGAAGCATCCACAAGTGGGACACACCAAGATGAAGAAGACAAGGAAATGCATCAAGACGAACATCAACAACCTCTTTCTCCACCACGGCAAGAGAACGACGATGTCAACAATGAAGAAGGCCAAGAAGAAGAACAAGATGAAGAAGATGTTCAACGAAGACCCAAGCAAAAGCTCTCACGAGTTCGAGCAAGAATTGCCAAAGATCATCCCGTCGAGCAAATCCTCAATGATATACAAACCGGGAGAATCACTAGCTCAAAAACTCGTTTAGCTAACTTTTGTGAAAACTATTCATTCATCTCTAGCATTGAACCTATGAAGGTTGAAGAAGCATTGGAAGATCCGGATTGGATAAACGCTATGCATGAAGAGCTACACAATTTTGAGAGAAACCAAGTTTGGACATTGGTTGAGAAGCCCGACAACAACCACAACATCATTGGTACCAAATGGGTGTTTCGCAACAAGCAAGATGAAGATGGACAAGTGGTTCGCAACAAAGCACGTCTCGTCGCCCAAGGGTACACACAAGTCAAAGGTATGGACTATGGTGAGACATATGCTCCCGTTGCTAGACTTGAGTCCATTCGCATCTTACTTGCCTATGCTAATCACCATAATATCACCCTGTACCAAATGGACATTAAAAGTGCTTTTCTAAATGGTGAAATAGAGGAGGAAGTTTATGTTAAACAACCTCCCGGCTTTATCAATCCTAAGAAACCAAATCATGTTTACAAACTTCACAAAGCTCTTTATGGTCTTAAACAAGCTCCTAGAGCATGGTATAAATGCTTGACCAAGTTCCTTATTACAAGTGGTTTTGAAATTGGTAAAATTGATTCTACTCTTTTTACTAAAAGGGTTAATGGAGAACTATTTGTATGCCAAATTTATGTCGATGATATCATATTTGGTTCAACTAACCCTCTCTTTAGTGAAAAGTTTGGAAAGCTAATGTCAGAGAAGTTTGAGATGTCTATGATGAGTGAACTCAAATTCTTTCTCGGTTTGCAAATCAAGCAAACTAAGGAAGGTACATTTGTCTCTCAAACGAAGTACACCAAGGACTTATTCAAGAAGTTCAATATGCAAGAATGCAAAGGTATGTCT
Organism: Triticum urartu; assembly: GCF_003073215.2. NCBI lineage: Eukaryota > Viridiplantae > Streptophyta > Magnoliopsida > Poales > Poaceae > Triticum > Triticum urartu. The sequence continues at coordinate 80,036,426 of NC_053025.1, read as the reverse complement.
ACACCCATGCCTACTAGTGGACATAATGATTTGACCAAAGATGGTGAACCGGTTGATCAAAAGGTTTATCGCTCTATGATTGGTTCATTGTTATACCTATGTGCTTCACATCCCGATATTATGCTAAGTGTGTGCATGTGTGCACGATATCAAGCTGTTCCTAAAGAATGTCATCTTAAGGCTGTGAAAAGGATAGTGAGATATTTAATCCATACACCAAATTTTGGCATTTGGTATCCTAAGAGGTCTTCTTTTGATCTTGTTGGCTATTCCGACTCGGATTATGCCGGAGATAAGGTTGATAGAAAGTCCACTTCGGGTACTTGTCAATTTCTTGGTAGATCTCTTGTGTCTTGGTCTTCCAATAAACAAAACTCGGTATCCTTATCCACTGCCGAAGCGGAATACATTGCCGCTGGTTCATGTTGTGCTCAATTACTTTGGATGACCCAAACTCTTAAAGATTATGGGATCTATGTGAAACATGTTCCACTACTTTGTGACAATGAAAGTTCTATCAAAATTGGTCATAATCCTGTACAACATTCTCGAACTAAGCATATTGAAGTTCGTCATCATTTCATTCGAGATCATGTTGCTAAGGGTGACATTGATCTTAAGCATGTTTGCACCAATAAGCAATTAGAGGATATATTTACTAAACCTCTTGATGAGAAAGTGTTTTGCAGGTTGAGAGGAGAATTGAACATCATTGATGCTTCGAACTTGGAGTAGAAACTCCATTGGATACATGCAATACATGAGCTTATGACTAATCCATGATATATCTCTTATGATAACTATCTTATGTCTTGGATATATTTGCACCTTGCATGTTGTCTAACCCATGTAGGTGCTTGGTTGAATCTAATTCCATGAGATTGCGACTCACTCACATCTTGAGCAATCTCTACATCACCAAGACTCTACACAATGGTGGTTGAAGACAAGGAAGCACAAAACCATTCAAACATATCCTTTGACAAATTCTATGTTGAGCTTCATGATTGTCATTTTTGGATACACAAGTGCTCTTCCTTGCAAGAACTAACCCATGTAGGTAGATGAACTCAAACTCCAAGTGGTGCTCCCAACTCTTGATGAGCTACATCAACCTTGAGCACCCACACAAGTTCAACTACATGAGCAAGAACCACACCACCACCCAAGGTATGTTATTCCATCTTAGAGAAGCTTTACTCCAAGACATGAGTCAAAGCAACTCAACAAGATGTGAATACATCAAGATGCTTAAACGAAAAATGGTAACCCCATTTTGAGCTTAAACGATGAGTATGACCTATGATCAAGTGTTCTCACTTGACTCCTAAGTCAATATACTCTAACATAGGTGACTATGTCACCGCCCAACTCTAGGTGAAGTTCTCTTGTGTTCTTTTCTGTGTTATTGCATTTGTCTCATGCATGTTTATTTTCCTTCTCTTTTTTTTAAAAAAAAACTTCATCTAGATCTTTCAGTTTCTTCTCTTTTCTCTTTGTTTTTGTTCTGCATTTTATGCATTCAATTCCTTGCAAATCCTTCAGGCAATTCATTGCAAATCTTTGTGAGATCCTACATGTCTAGTGAGCTGAGGTGACAAATGTTTTTCTCTGTGTAAATTCGGTTTCACCGACTTGTAATTTTTGGTCCAACCGAATCCTTTTCGGTACCACCGAAACATTCCACTCGGTGCCACCGACTTCGCAACAGGAAAAACAATTTGCCACTTGTTCTATATTTCTTCTGATCCAGCTCTACTCAATGAATCTTGTCCTCTACAAGCATCACAGTTTTATCCATTGCTTTGTGCTGAGTCTCAAGGACCAAACCTATACGACGGATTCCAGAAAGCCCTTCTTGGAACTTGATGTCAAAGGGGGAGAGAGAGATCACATCAAAGCTTGTAGGAGAGAGAGATCACATCAAGGGAGAGAAAAAGTCTCAAGGACCAAACCTACAAGAGAGAAAGTATTAAGGGGGAGAGAGAGACTTCCAGGGGGAGAGAATACTCAAGGATCCCAGATGTCCCAGATTCTTGATGCTTGATGTTCAAGAGGAGAGATGTCACATGTCTTTTTAGGGGGAAAGACATGTTCATTTGTATCTTTCAGCTCTGATTTGCTGTTCCCTATCTTCTCCCAATATCCCATGTAAGATTCTGGGGGAGCAAGACACCTAAGGGAAAGAAATCAGTCAAATTCATTGCATATCTTTATTCTTGGGGACATGTTGAATCCAATGTGGTACCTTGTACTCACTCTCTACATGTCATCCCAGTCTTGGTATTCTTGTGGTTTCTTTTGTTTGCTCTGGCTAGTGGATGTACCTGTGTTATCTAACTTTATTTGTGTAGGTTCATTCCATCCTAAGCCAACTCAAGACCACAAGGTAAGTATATGCATCAAAATCATGAGTATGAGGAGTTCTTTCTTATGTACATAATGTTTGCAAGAAGGACTCATGAGCATGAAGGTATTTTCCTTGATAATCTTTTGCTTTGATGCATATGGCCAAGATACATGTAACACATTGCCTACTCTGTCATGGTTATGCTCTCACATGCCTCTATATTTCATATTTACATGAGTGCATACATGTAGGGGGAGCCTATGCTTGTTACATGTCCTTCCAAAGCTTTACTTGCTGTTCTTTATATCTTTATCTAAAGCTTTGATGTATGTTGCCATCAATTACCAAAAAGGGGGAGATTGAAAGCACAAGTGCTCCCTAGGTGGTTTTGATAATTGATGACAACATATCTCTTGTTGGACTAACATTTCTATCTAGCATGTTTCAGATATGTTCAACAATGGAGTGGCATGGACTAAAGGTTGTGGGAACTCCTTCAAGATGCTAAGGACAAAGGATTGGCTAAAGCTTCAAGCTCAAGACTCTTCATTTTATATTTTAGTGATCCAAGATCACATTGAGTCTTTAGGAAAAGCCAATACTATCAAGGAGGGATGAGGTGTTGCTTAATGAGCCTCTTGCTTCATGTGCTTAGTGATATGCTCCAAAACCCTCAACTACTTTCCCATATCCACATATGACCTAAACCCTAAGCCAAACTCGGTCCTACCGATTCTTTCTATCCGGCGCCACCGAGTTTCACTTGTCATAAGCCACTGCCAAACCCTAGCGATTCGGTTCTACCGATAGGGATCTCGGTCTCACCGAGATGGGATTGCAAACTCTCTGTTTCCCTTTCGTAACTTTTCGGTCTCACCGAAAGAGCGAATCGGTCCCACCGAGATTGCAGTGTAAACTCTTTGTTTCCTTTTTGTAACTTTTCGATCTCACCAAAAGAGCAAATCGGTCCCACCGAGTTTACCTAACCAACTCTCTGGTTAGCTTTCCAAACTCGGTCTCACCGAGTTTGTGTAATCGGTATCACCGAGATTACGTTATGCCCAAACCCTAACCATATCGGTCCTACCGAGTTGCATGTCAGTCCCACCGAAAATCTCTAACGGTCACTAGGTTTACCTTTTCGGTCCGACCGAGTTTGTTGATTTGGTCCCACCGAGATTGGAAAACTGTGTGTAACGGTTGGATTTTGTGTGGAGGCTATATATACCCCTCCACCTCCTCTTCATTCATGGAGAGAGCCATCAACTAAGCCTGCACTTCCAGCATCCTATTTCTGAGAGAGAACTACCTACTCATGTGTTGAGGCCAAGATATTCCATTCCTACCATATGAATCTTGATCTCTAGCTTTCCCCAAGTTGCTTTCCACTCAAACCTTCTTTCCACCAGATCCAAATCCTATGAGAGAGAGTTGAGTGTTGGGGAGACTATCATTTGAAGCACAAGAGCAAGGAGTTCATTACCTACACACCATTTGTTACTTATTGGAGAGTGGTGTCTCCTAGATTGGCTAGGTGTTACTTGGGAGCCTCCGACAAGATTGTGGAGTTGAACCAAGGAGTTTTTAAGGTCAAGGAGATCGCCTACTTCGTGAAGATCTACCGCTAGTGAGGCAAGTCCTTCGTGGGCGATGGCCATGGTGGGATAGACAAGGTTGCTTCTTCGTGGACCCTTCGTGGGTGGTTGCTTCTTCGTGGACCCTTCGTGGGTGGAGCCCTCCGTGGACTCGCGCAACCATTACCCTTCGTGGGTGGAGCCCTCCGTGGACTCGCGCAACCGTTACCCTTCGTGGGTTGAAGTCTCCATCAACATGGATGTAGGATAGCACCACCTATCCGAACCACGGGAAAAACATCCGTTGTCTCCAATTGCGTTTGAATTCTCCAAACCCTTCCCCTTACATTCTTGCAAGTTGCATGCTTTACATTCCGCTGCTCATATACTCTTTGCATGCTTGCTTGATATGTATTGTGTATCTTGAAATTGTGCCTAAAACTCCACTCAAACCAAAAAGGCCTAAAAATTGCAACTTTAGCACTAAGTGTCTAATCACCCCCCTCTAGACACATCTACTTCTAGATCCTACAATCAGCCATTTCAATTGGAGGGAGTGATGGCAGTATCTGTGGGAGTAAAAACACGGTCTTCAGAAAATATCGTGCTACTTGTCGATGCAGGTAGAACCACGGTTGTACTTGCCCAAGAACCAGCCCCACCACACATAACCCACACTCATGCAGATTGTACCCCTACCCAGTTGGACAGAGAACCAGCTACACCCCTTCTAACCCCAACCCCAGTAGATAGACACCCAGTTCCCGTTGACACAGCACCGTCTCCACCACAGAGCACCCAAACACGAGCAGTTAGTAAGGCAACTGCAGTGCCCAAATCACGAGGACCACCACTCCGAACTCGAAGTCAACGCTTAAAGCAGAAGAAGAATTGTTCTCAGGTCAGGTTCCGTAGCTATGGTTCATACTACTTTGCTCTTGCATCACTGTATTTACTGATACCAACTAATTTCAAATTTGAAGGATGCAATTGAAATTCCAATGGCGCAACAGGTATATTTTAAACCTGTTTCTTCAACGTGTTTGGCTATTTGCTGTTGTAACTTGCTCTATGTTGATTTCAGTTTCAATTGAATAAACAGTTATGTTCTCATGCCATGCACATTACAAGTGTTGTTATTGCTGTGTAGTTTCCCACACTTATATTCTGTCTATGCTGCTTTGTCTTAAATAGATATGATTCGAACTGTATCTATCTTGATTTGGCAACATAAACTAGAATGATATAGACCATACAATGACCATACTACATAGATATATGTTTGTTTCATGTTGTTATCCTGTCCACCTTACTACGGAACTAGTAAACCTGAGATGTGTTTGTTTGTTTCTCTTTTAGAACGCGGATAAAATATTGGAGAAGAGTACCCTATTATGCAATGGTAAAGGAAGTAATGCAGATAAGGTTCAAGATAGTGAGACATCCCTGTTGGTCTCCAAGAAAGTTGATAAAAACTATATTGAAGACACTGAGACAACCCCAAAGTCCTATCTTGATGTAGTGTTCGAGTTACTGGCTACCACTGCTGGCACCAGCTCTTTGAACTCGTTTCCTCAATCAGTTCAGCTTCTTGAGTCTCAACTTCAAGTTGAAAGACATCGATCAGATGTTATGCGACAGGAAGCCGAAGGACTGAGGAAGTCCCTGCAGAATTCAGATGCATACTTTCTGGTGCAACAGCAAGCGCTGGAGGACTTAAGCGGCAAACAAGAGAAAGTTAATAATCTTGCTAAGCATCTTGTCAGCATTATGGGTACCCAGGATATTGTTTCTTGAGCTCTTATGAAGTGGTTTCAGTTCTGGACTTGTTTTGCTGCGGTGTTTATATGCTGCTGTGTTCCCTATATTTGCACTGGTGGCGAACTTTGATGCCCAGTGGATGTAATATGTGTAATAGCCGTGATAGCCTAGTGTAAGTTGCTTGCTTATTTATTTCCTTGTTGTCTTGTTTATTTGTTTGCTTGTAGTCAGTGCAGTTCTTTTTCTGCGGTTTGCTAGTGGCTGCAATAACCTATTTTTTAAAACTAGGCCACAATAACCATGGGCTAATATTTACTGTAGTGACACTGGGCCTCCTACGGGCCGTAGAAACTGTGGGCCTTCTACGGGCCGTATAAACAGTGGGCCTTCTACGGGCCGTATAAACAGTGGGCCTTCTGCAGGCCGTAGAAGCAGTGGGCCTTCTACGGGCCATAGAAACAATGGGCCTTCTACGGGCCGTATCATCAATGGGCCTTCTACGGGCCATATCATCAATGGGCCGTATGATCGATTGGCCAAACATGGGCCGAACATACCGCATTCTGCCCGTAAACGGGCTAGAGTTGGAATCGTCCGTTCATGGGCCGACCATAATGGGCCATCGTTAATAGGTCGTATTTGATGACGCTATGAAAACGGCCCAACGTATTAACGGACCACAAATGGGCCGACTGTAACCACGGGTTGAATTTGGCCCACAAGCAGAAAATGACAGTAACGGGCCGTAAGTAAACGAATGCTGGAAATGAGCCCAAGAATAAATGGGCTCTGAAGAAGGCCGGAAGATAACATGGGCTGGAAACGGCCCAACGGTATAACGGGCTGTTAATGGGTATAAAGTGATACACTGTTCATCACGGGCCAGTTTCACCACGGGCCGTTAACGGGTGTAAAGTGATACACTGTTCATTACGGGCCAGTTTCATCACGGGCCGTTAATAGGCCAAGAGTTACATAGGGCCTCATATGGGCCGAAAGACGTCATGGGCCATACATGGGCCAGAAGTGAAAACGGGCTAGAATCATATTGGATGGCCCAGAATACGCTATTGGGCCTAATTCGGATAGGGCGTAACGGGCCTTGGGTTAGCGGGCTGTAAATGGGCTATATTCGAACAGGCCGTTAACAGGCTTTCCATGGGCCGCCCCGCCAGCTTTTGACCAAGTCAAACGGGCCAGCCTTTACACAGGAATGGGCCTCTGTTGGGCCGTGCCACGTGTCGACGTATCATAGGCGCCTATCTGACTCACTGACGAGCTGACACGTGTTTCGTCCGGCCAATAAGAATTTTACATGTGGAAATTTCCCATTGGTCGGGGCTGTTAACGGGTTATCGGATCCAAAACCCGTCCCGATAGCTTAACGGCATTCCGTTACGATGGATGCCACGTGTCGGTCACCCTTGAAGAAAGCACTTTTGTGACGCGCGATTTATCGTCATGGAAGTGGACACTTCCGTGATGATAATTTTGGTAATGTCATGGAACACTTCTACGACAGCACATGTATGACTATCTTGATTCTGTCATAAATTTGTCATGGTTGTACATGCATGAAAAAAAAGCGACCTACTGTGACAAACACGTATCATCACGGAAGTGTATTTTTTTGTAGTGTGATCTCAGCAAGTTCTTCATCATCCGCTTCGTCTTCTTCAGACGGCACTTGGAAGGCGACCTGCTTCTTCTGAGGACTAGGGCGAGGATCTCGTCCAACAGTGGCCTTTGTCTTCAGCAGAGAGGGTCCCGTTGAAGAATTGGGTGCAGCCGAGGAACTAGCTGAAGCTCCTGAGGCAATAGAGATGCCTGTAGTCCTTTGGCATGTGGCAAGATGCACAGGTGGAGAGGAATTTGTCAGAGCAGTTGAGGACTTTGGAGGAGCTGCTGAGGACTTTTGAGGAGCTGAAGATTTTGGAGGAGCAGGAGCAGCATGAGGAATTGGTCTTGAGGGCTTTGAAGATTCTGGCCGTGAGGGCATTGCTAAGGAACTGGGCCTTGAGGGCACTGAAGGTCAAGCACTTGGCTTATGTGCAGGCTTCTTTGCCATAGATTTCTTCGGCTTGACAGAGGCCTCAGTGGCAGCAACAGCAGCAGAGTCTTCATTGAATTTCCTCACTGCTACTTTTGCTTGTTTGGCCAACTTGGCCTGGCGCTTGGCCCATTCTTCAGGAAAGTCCTCACCGCGCTTGACGCTGGTGGGATCCGCTTCTTGGCCAAGTGCCAATGGAGGTCTTGAGCATGGAGGGGTAACAGCGAATTTCTTCATGTATTTGTGAGTAACATATTTGTACTCCCTCCACTCTCTAGCCCATCTCCTCTCTATCTTCTGAATGTGCACCTTGCGCTGATTTTTATCTTCCCCAGGAGGTGTGCAGTACCCAGCATAGATGTCATCAGGGATTTCAAACGATGTGTTGACCTCTAGCTTCTTTCATCCTTTCTGTGGCTTCTTACCGTCAGCCATTTTCTTTAGTTGAGGAATTTGAACAATCGAATTCTCTGAAGAAATATGCAACTTTTCTTTGAGGAACACTGCAAATGAGTTAAGTTGATAAGAACCTAGTGATTCAGTAGCGGACATGAGTACCTGTGAACAGAGTATAGTTGCGAGGAATTTGGAGAGGTCATATGCGTTCTCAGAAGGTTTTGTAAAAAGAACAAGTTTGAGGAATTTGACCAGATGAGTCTTGAAGAATTTCACTAAGCATTCTTTGTCTTAGGTTCCAGAGATGTATAGATAAAAAATCCACACATATAAGGAATCTTGAAGAAAAACATAGCTTAGAGAAACGAATCAAGAACAGATGACATGTGAGGTGTTTAGTGTGTGAAGATTTGAAGAAAAACACCTTTGAAGATTTTGTAGATAATCATTTGAATCACAGAGGGCAGTGAAAGTATCTTTTAATTACCCTGAACAAAGAACACGATGAACTGTGAGGTGGAGAAGTGAAGTTTGTCTTTGCAGATCTTCCACGCCCTAACTCGGCGAAGGAAAATGGCTACGACGGCGGCGGAGTGAAGATTTCCGCGGTCGGCGCGAGTACAGCGGCGACGAGGTCGAGGCAGTGAAGCTCTTCCTCACCGGCGACGATGAAGTAGCGGCGGCGCTAGGGTTTGAGAAGATCGAGCTGGAGAAGGAGGTCGAGTGGAGTAAAGGAAGTGAGGAAGGGGAGAGGGGATATTTATAGCCACGGTGAAAAACTATTCGCCCGAAGAATTTGGACGAATGTGCCCCTGACCCTTCTCATTTGCATGGCATGTGTCACCCACGTACTGAGAAGTGGAGATCGTGTGCGATCGTGGGTGAATAGATAAGTATATCGTGGGATGCGGAATTGTTTGAGCGGCAAAGCCGAAAATTTTGGATAAGATAAGTTTTAATGCTCCATTCGCAAATTCTTCAGCTAACAAGTACACAGTGAAGATTTTGAACAAGTTTCAAATAGAACGCACATGAAGAATTTGTGAATAGATTGGGTTGAGTTTAGCATAGAGGGGGAAGGGTCCGATCACATTCACTTAGCAGAAAACCAACTTGAATAATTAGCAATAAGTGAATGTTGTAGAGGACATAAACTCATATATATATATATCCAATGAAGAAAAACGACGGAAATAGTGAAGACAATGCAAAGTTGAAGAATTTGAACAACTCAGGAATTTGAACTTTTGGTGGTGGCGAGACCCACCGTATACGAATGATGATTTCAGACTCCGCGTACAATTGTCATAGGATTCTGAGAATCACATTCTTCATTAATTTCTTCACACTTAGAGTGTTATTCTTCATTGATTGAATAAAAACGTTTCTTCATGTATTGCACATCTAAGTCATCAATTTTGCATAAGTGTTAGGATGAGTGTCCTTTTCAGAGAACATTCGAAGATTCTAGGATATTTAGCTCACACCGCAACGTGCTAAATCTCTTCTCATCCAAGGGCTTTGTGAAGATATCGGCTAGCTGTTCTTCAGTCCTCACATGCTCAATAGAAATGTCGCCCTTCAATACATGATCACGAAGAAAATGATAACGAATCTGAATGTGCTTTGTCTTTGAGTGCTGAACTGGGTTGTGAGAAATCTTGATGGCACTCTCATTGTCACAGAAGAGAGGCACATTCTTCATGTTGACGCCGTAGTCCTTGAGAGTTTGCTTCATCCATAGCAATTGAGCACAGCAAGAACCAGCGGCAATGTACTCAGCTTCAGTAGTAGATAGTGATACGCAGTTCTGTTTCTTCGAGGACCAACAGACCAAAGATCGTCCGAGGAATTGACATGTACCAGATGTTGACTTGCGGTCCACACGATCACCAGCATAGTCAGAGTCAGAATATCCGATGAGATCAAAAGCCGAGCCCTTGGGGTACCATAATCCAAGTGTTGGTGTCTGAGCTAGATATCGAAGAATATGCTTCACAACCTTATGGTGTGATTCCTTTGGCGTAGCTTGAAATCGGGCACACATGCAAACACTAAGCATTATATCTGGCCTAGATGCACATAAGCACAATAAAGAACCAATCATGGAGCGGTATACCTTATGATCGAAGTCAATACCATTTTAATCAGTGCACAGATGGCCATTTGTGGGCATAGGAATTTTGACGCCTTTGCAATCTTGCATGCCGAATTTCCTCGGTACATCCTTGAGGTATTTATCTTGAGATATGAATATGCCATTGCATTGTTGACGAATTTGAAGACCTAAGAAGAATTTCAATTCTCCCATCATAGACATTTGATATTCTTCACTTATCATATAGGAAAATTCATCACTATAACGTTGGTCAGTATAGCCAAAGATAATATCATCAAAATATATTTGGCACACAAACAATTCACCATCATAAGATTTAGTGAAAAGAGTAGGGTCGAGTGAACCGGGTTTGAAGCCTTTCTTCATAAGGAATTCCTTCAAAGTATCATACCACGCCCGTGGGGCCTGCTTGAGGCCATAGAGGGCCTTATTGAGTCTGAAGACTTTGTCAGGATTCTTTGGATCTTCAAAACCTGGGGGTTGAGCAACATATACTTCTTCCTCAAGCTTACCATTGAGGAATGCACTTTTCACATCCATTTGATATAAAGTGATATCATGATGGTTAGCATAAGCAAGTAATATGCGAATAGCCTCAAGTCTAGCAACAGGTGCAAAAGTTTCATCAAATTCAATTCCTTCAACCTGTGTGTAGCCTTGAGCTACAAGCCGTGCCTTATTCCTTACCACAAGGCCATTTTCGTCTTGCTTGTTGCGATAGATCCACTTTGTGCCAATGATATTGTGCTTGCGAGGATCTGGACGTTTGACCAGTTCCCAGACGTTGTTGAGCTCGAACTGATGTAATTCTTCTTGCATGGCCTGAATCCACTCAGGCTCCAGAAATGCTTCATCTACCTTAGTGGGCTCTGTGATAGAGACAAAATCATAGTGCCCACAAAATTTAGATAAATGTGAAGCTTTTGAGCGTGTGAGAGGACCTTGCGCTTTAATGTCATTGATGATCTTTTCAACTTGCACTTCTTTTGCAATGCGAGGATGAGCTGGTTGTCGTTGAAGAATTTGATCAGTGTTTTCTTCAGCACCATTTTCTTCAGCATTTTCTTCAGGTGCATTAGCTCGACATTCTTCATGTTCTGGTATGAATTCTTCAGTAGATTCTTCAGTAGGAATGACATCCTCAGTAGCCTTGAACTTGATAGTTTCTTCAGGTGCTGGTTCATCTATCACAGTAGGTAGGTGCTCTCTTTGCGAGCCATTAGTTTCATCGAACCGCACATCTACAGTTTCAACAACCTTGTGAAGAACGTTGTTGAAGACTCTGTAGGTGTGCGAGTCCTTTCCGTAACCAAGCATAAAACCTTCATGTGCTTTCGGTGCAAATTTTGAGTTGTGATGAGGATCTCTAATCCAACATTTAGCACCGAAGACTTTGAAATAACTTACATTGGATTTTTTATCAGTGAGGAGTTCATAGGCAGTCTTCTTGAAGAATTTGTGAAGATATACTCTGTTGATGATGTGGCACGCAGTATCAATTGCCTCAATCCAGAAACAATGAGGAGTTTTGTATTCATCAAGCATAGTGCGAGCCATCTCAGCAAGAGTCCTGTTCTTGCGCTCCATGACACCGTTCTGCTGAGGAGTATAAAGAGCAGATAACTCATGAGTAATACCAAGTTCATCAAGATAGTCATCAAGACCAGAATTCTTGAACTCAGTTCCATTGTCACTTCTGATGTGCTTAATCTTCACACCAAAGTTGGTTGAAGCCCTTGAGGAAAATCGTTTGAAGACTTCCTGCACTTCATGTATGTAAGTAACAATGTGTACCCATGTGTATCGAGAGTAATCATCAACAATAACAAAGCCATATTGAGATGCCTCATTTGATACTACAGAATAATGGTTAGGACCGAAGAGATCCATGTGAAGCAATTCAAATGGACGAGTGGTGGTCATGATAGTCTTCGCTGGATGCTTAGCCTTTGTCATCTTCCCAGCTTCACAGGCTCCGCATAAGTGATCCTTGAGGAATTTGACATTCTCGATGCCAATGACATGCTTCTTCTTCGCAAGCGTGTGCAAATTCCTCATGCCTGCATGACCAAGTCATCGATGCCAGAGCCAGCCTTCTGAAGCTTTTGCAAGTAGGCACACAGCTGGTTGTGGTCCTGTAGAGAAATCAACAATATACAGGTCTCCTCTCCTAAAGCCTTCGAAGACTTTGGAATTGTCAGCTTCCATAACCACAACACAATGGTACTTGCCAAAGACAACAACCATATAAAGATCGCAAAGCATTGAGACAGACATGAGGTTGTATCCTAAGGACTCGACAAGCATGACTTTGTCCATGTGTCGATCCTTTGTGATCGCAACCTTACCTAGACCCAATACCTGACTTTTGCCTTTGTCAGCAAAGATGATATGCTTCAGATGCGACGGAGATAATGGAGTATCCATCAATAGATTCTTGTCACCAGTCATGTGATTTGTACATCCACTATTGAGGACCCACTCAGTGGCTTTGGGTTGATCATCCTGTAGATGAATTAGTGTAGCTTACGAACTCATATACTTCATCAGTAAAGAATATGACATCAATTCATCAGATCAACTTCATCAAGCAATAGAACAGATAAAGCAGTATGAGGACGTGAGAAATGAAAGTTCATTTCTTCATGCTTAGCCTGCGTCCTATCAGGCACACTCAGGTCTCCAGCAAAATCTTCAGACAATTACGTACGTTTGGAGACCTGACCCTGCAGAAGAGATTAGTTCTTTTTTCTTCACCACCCACATCTGAAGGGGTGGCAAAGAGTTCATCACTCTGCGAGCTCCATACGAGAAAGGTGGCATAGAAGCCAGTCCATTTCGTTTCACATAAGAGGGGTTAGGATAAGCATATGAATAAGCAAAGAAATTCTTTGAGGACTTATGAACATAATGATTAGAAGAATAATGCTCATATTCATAGCCCTTAGCTTTTCCCTATGAAACAGAGTTGTTAGCACGATGATATTCATGTGAGGACTTTGATCCTTTTGAGAAATTTGGTCCATATGAAGAATTTGATCTGGGGTTCCTATTCTTCACAGGTGGTGTCCTGAGGACATTCAGCTGAAGACTTTCAAGGCACCTTTTGGGAACCCAGATTTTCTTCATAGGGGAACCGTTCCTGCAGTCAGTGCCAACATATCTAGCAAATACTTCACCATTCTGATTTTTGAACAGTTTATAGTAGGAGTCAAATGACTTATCATCAGAACAAGGATATTCACATGAAAATCCAGATAAGTTAGATGGATCAACTGGAGGTCCCTTTGCAGCAACCCATGAAGTTTTGGGGTACTGCTCAGGCTTCCAATATGTACCATCAGCATTGAGTTTCCTCTCAAAGGCAATACCTCTTTCCTAGGGTTCCTGTTGAGGATCTGCTTTTTAAGCACATCACAAAGAGTCTGATGCCCTTTGAGGCTTTTGTACATGCCTGTCATGTACAATTCCTTCAGCCCTGCATTGTCAGTGATACTAGCAGTGTCCTCAGATGAGGAATTAGTTATAGCAGAGGCAGGTGAAGAATTTGTAGCATTAGAAGCATTTGAACATTCAGGTGAAGAATTAGCAGATTCACGTTCAATGCATTTCAAACAAGGAGGAACAAATTATTCCTGAGCAGCGCTGATTTGTTGACCAAGTAATGAATCGTGCTCCTTCTGAAGATCTTCATAACTCACTCTTAGCTTCTCAAGGTCTTGCTTTCTTTGAAGAAATTCATAAGAAAGCTTCTCATGATCAGATAAGAGAGTGTTATGATGATCTTGAAGGGTGTCATACTTAGTATGAAGTCTCTGAAGACCTTCAGCCAAAGCTTTTGACTAATCCATTTCTTCACCCAACATATCATCGCTCTTATTTAGCATGTATTGAACTTTTTACAAAGCTCTTTGTTGTTTAGTGGGAAGGGAAGCAAGTTTGACATAGTTGGGTCCAAATTCATCACCAGATTCATCATCACTAGACCCGGATAGGTAGCATTCAGTTACCTTAGCATCTTTTGCCATAAGGCATGATGCAGAAGATGATGATTCTGGTTCGAATGTCATCGCTTTGAGAGATTTCTTAAAGTCCTCAAACCAAGGATCATGACAGGTTTGATGACCTTCATAGACCTCAGAGAGACGGTCCCAGATAAGCTTCGCATGCTCGAGATGCATGATATTCCTGAATTGATTTTGAGACAGACAGGAGCAGATGACGTCCTTCGCCGTGAGGTTGAGAAGAGTGTACTTGCGAATGTCATCTGCTTCCACCATCTTGCACAGATCGGTCAGACCAATCTAAGTGACGGTCCACAGCTCACTGTTCATCGCCATGAGGCGCTTCTTCATCATGGCCTTCCACTTGGGATACTCATGACCTTCAAAGATGGGGCATGTCACTTTCTTCATACCTGCGGTCGACATAACTATACTCCAGGCGGTTAAACCAAAATCACACAGAACAAGGGAGTACCTTGCTCTGATACCAATTGAAAGTGCATTATATCGACTAGAGGGGGTGAATAGGAGATTTTTATGAATTCTTCACTGAGGAATTTGCAGGTGAGGAAATTCCTTAGCGAAGAACTACTAGCAGCAGAAGAAGTACTCAAAAGTAAACATAACAGAACACAAGCATAGTCATCATGATGAAATGAAGACAGGCACAGAGTACAGAAAGCGTAAGCACACGATAACATAGGACGAAGACAAACCGACTGAAGAAATTGAACTGAGGAAATTGAGAAAGTCTTCAGTCAAAGTCTTCAAACACAGATACGAGGAAATGAAAGAGTTGAGGAAATAGAACCAGTGAGCTTGGTGAAGACAATGATTTGGTAGACTAGTTCCAACTGCTGTCTCAATTGTACATCTGCTTGGAGCAGCTAGGTATTTAAACCCGGGGACACACAATCCCGGACACACAGTCCTCACCGTATTCTCCTTGAGCTAAGGTCACACAGACCTCGCCCAATCACTCGTGGTAAGTCTTCAGGTGACTTCCGAACCTTCACAAACTTGGTCACTCGGCGATCCACAATTCCTCTTGGATGCTCTAGACCTTGACGCCTAACCGTCTGGAAGAAGCACAGTCTTCAAAGGTAACAAGCATCGGATCCACGCAGGATCAATCTCTTCAGTGATGCTCAATCACTTGGGGTTTGTAGGTGTTTGGGTTTGGGTTTTCCTCACTTGATGATTTTCGCTCAAAGTCCTGGGAGGATGGGATGCTCTCAAATGACAAGTGTCAGTTTCCCTTGGAGCAGCCAACCAGCTAGTGGTTGTAGGGGGCGGCTATTTATTGCCTAGGGAGCAGCCCGACATGATAAGACATAAATGCCCTCCAATGATATGACCGTTAGGTGGGTAGATATTTTGGCACAGCTGGCGCATAGTACAGCAACGGTTGGAATTTTGAGTAGCAAAATCCTCAGGGCTATCATGTTCCTCACTATGTAGGCAATCCGCACTGGCAAATTCCTAACTCCTCAGTCAGAACAAATTTCTCAGAGACCAGAAGAACTTCGTCTCTATCACTGAAGAATATGACTGAACTGTATGAGATTTCCAATGGCTTCACTCGAAGGGATTGATAGGTGTAGGATTTTGAGTTGAGCATCACATGGAAATTTTTCCTTAGTATTTCCTCGACCCCCTTTAATAGTATGGTGTTTCCTAAGACTCAAGAAAGAGAAAATGAAACTACAAAAACAAAAGTCTTCACGCTTCATGTTCCTCAAATGAATACCAAGTCTTCAAGGTCACACCAATTTCTTCACTTTCAGAGTCTTCAGAAAGTCTTCAGAAATTCAAAGTCTTCAGTCGAAGAATTTCATTTTTAGGGGTCGACTTTCTCTGTAAATAACAAACTCCTCATAGACTTATAGACATGTGTACACTCACAAACGCATTAGTCCCTTAACCTATAAGTCTTCAATACAACAAAATTACTAAGGGGCACTAGATGCACTTACAGTCCGTCTCATTGGTGATGACAGAACGGTCCAGGGCCCATGCGACAGTGAGGTTCGGGTCGTTGCGGACCCATTCTGGCACCTTGTCGGCCGTTGCAAACGAGGAGCGGCGGGCGTTGTTGCGCCGGCGTACCGCGCCCGCTGACGCGCCGCCCGCTCCTCCTCAGAGACGACGACCCTCGACCCTGAGGGGCTGCCGAAACCGCTGCCTCTGAGGTAATGGAGGACATGATCGCACACCTTCCTTATGCCTGACGGCAGATCCTCGACGGCTTGGCGGCGAGTCAGGCCCACTGATGCACGCGTATCGAGTGTTTGCTGGCTGTGACGCGGGCTCATCCTTCACACAACGTCCAATATGGACGTCGCGGCCGCGGCTATGGGGGGAGAGGGAGGCGGGCTCCTCCTTGACCCGCCGAGGTGGGGACATCGGCTCCGGCTTGACGCGGGAGCCCGGCGGGGACGATGGCTCCTCCTTGACCCTCACCGGCGACAGTGGTACCGGGCCCATCTGACGGAGTGAGCGCTCTGTCATTATCTCCATCTGACGGAGCGAGCGCTCCGTCATTATCTCCATCAGGGTCACCTCGGTGAGGAGGCGCGGCCGCTGCTCTGGGTGCTGGTCCTCCTCGTTGCCAGAGGAGAGGACGATCTCCTCCTTGGTGGAGCAGCCGACCGCCGTGGACGCCAAGGGGCCTGAAGAGCGCGGGTGCCAGTGCCAAGATCCACCCGAGGATGAACTACCACCACCATCGCCATCGCCTGCCGGCGCGGACCACCATGACTTTTTTTCTTGAAATAGGCTTTTGCCCCGCTTCATAAATAAAGCAACGATCCATACAATCCATGTTCGAACAACACCTGATAGATACGGTTGGGGCCACAGCACAGACAAGCCCAAGAAAGCATAAAAGAAATAGAAAAAAGCCACCTAGTGGCCGCTGCGTAGCGGCACTACGAGGATGATAGTCGACGCGCCGAAGCCAGAAGTGCATCCATCATCAAGCCAAGTTGGTCACGATCACGTTGCCTCGAGAGCGGGTGCCAGTGCTGCAAAAAAGCTAATAATTTGAAGGAGTCAAAAGCCTTCCTCGGAAAAACCTTCTCTATCACCATCTTATTCCTAGTCATCCAAAGAGTCCACAACATTGCCGCAAAAATAAGCCAAAATAGGCGGCGATGATGTGATGGTTAAAGAGCTCTATGTTGGAGAAACTCCGCGAGATTTAGCGCCTCCCATTTAGGCCCCAACGCCTCGCGGACGTACGTCCAAAGTACCCTTGCTGCGGTACACGAGAAGAGGATATGTGTCCCGGTCTCTGGTACCGCACAGAGAGGGCATAGACCATCACCAGGTCCGTGCCGCTTAAGTACCTCTGTCCCCGAGGGAAGGTGATCCTGTAGAAGTTGCCAAACAAAAATCTTAATCTTTAAAGGGACTGGGGCTTTCCATAGTGGGGACATCCAAGGAGTGGCATGCGACGGGCAAAGGGCATGGTAGGCCGTGCTCACAAAAAACTCCACCATCGGGGTGAGCCGCCAGGATATTGTGTCCGGATAGTCTGGGAGCACAAGTGGGAGGGCAGCCCGCAGTCTAGTCCAGTCGATACTCTCGGCTTGTCCAAAGGTGCGACGAAACCCAATGTTCCACTGTTCAGCTTGGAAAGCCGTAGCCACTAGGACAGATTGATCTGCACATATCAAGAATAGGCCAGGGAAGGTGACGCGTAGAGGCTCAGTATCCAGCCAGGGATCCAACCAAAATTCGATCCCTTTCTCGTTCCCTAAGGAGAAGGAGATCCCTAGGTAGATGTCCTCCTTGATCCTTTGGATGGCTCGCCAGAATTGTGAGCCGTCCGTCCGGTTGCATGCTAAGAGTGGATATCCCCTAAGGTATTTCGCCTGAATGAGCTGTAACCATAGTCCTCCCTCACCGCGCAGGATCTGCTAGACCCATCTCAACATGAGCGCCATGTTCATACGACGGGAGGCAATGATGCCCGGTCCACCACGGTCCTTGGGCATGCAAATATGCCCATTTTACCATGTGGTACTTTTGGCGGCCATTGGTCGCCTGCCAGAAGAACCTCGCGAGATCCTTATCGAAGGCACTATGAACGCCCTCCGGAAGGATATACATCCCCATCATGAACATGGGAATGCTCGCTAGGTTGGAACTAATAAGGACCAATTTGCTCCCTTTGCAGGTAAACCGTCCTCGCCAGGGTTTGGCCCGAGCTGTCACTTGTCTCACTAAAGGATCGAACACACTCGTCATGATCTTCGAGTCTGCCATCGGCACCCCCAAGTAGGTAATGGGGAATGAGGTTAGTCTGTTGTTTAGGTTATCCGCAATCCTCTGTTGATCCTCAGCGGGATAGCCCAAGACGATGACCTCGCTCTTGTCAAAGTTAATCTTGAGTCCCGACATAGCCTCAAAGTAGAGGAGTAGTACCTTAAGATTAAATATGTCGAGGGCGCATCCTTCCACCATAATCATGGTGTCATCGGCGTATTGGAGATGGGTGACCCATCCTCTCGGAATGAGGTGACCAACAACTCCCGAGAGGTGGCCGGCCCTCGTAGCTTTGTCCAGGATACCTGCCAGCGTGTCCACGGCGAGATTGAAGAGAAGGGGAGATATGAGATCCCCTTACTTCACTCCCGTAGAGGACGAAAAGAACGGCCACACGTCATCGTTAATGTTAATCGCTGACCACCACGACTTTGGCATCGCCGTTGTAGGGGGAGGGGCTCAGAGAGGTAGATGACGGGCTTAGAGAGGAGGAGGCAACCGAATAGAAGGAGAAGCACGGCTTATATAGTCGTGGTTAGGCTAGACGAATGGGCGATCAGCTCACTTCAATGTGGCGCAGTGGCCAGAGTTGGTTCCTCGGGAAGCTGCATCCGCATTGAAGTGGCGGCTGCCGAGAGGTCGTGACGGTCAGCGTCACCCTCTCGCCGGTCACATCGCGTGGCATTAATGCCTGCCACTGCGTGCTCTGGGACAACATGGATGCGGCACGGTAAGCTACGTGTGCATCGAAAGGAAAGCGCGAGAGGGACGAGGCGTAGTTTTTTGATGGGTCAGGGCGGTCAGAAGCAGACGTGGGAGCGATTCGGACTCCCACAAAGCACCCCACGTTTATCTCCGGTTTAAAGAAAAAATGTGTTTGGACTGCCTAAAGGACCGATAAAGACTCGTGCTGGACGACTTTCATAGTCCAAACGGATGCGATGTTTAAGAGCATCTCCAGCCGCGCCCCCAACAGGCCCTCCCCGGGCGTTTTTCCCGTGCCGGCGCCCAAAAATCGGCCCAATCGCGCCCCAGGAGACCGTTTTTCGCCGGCTTGGGCCGAAATTGACGCTGGTGGACCCAGGCAGAACCCGACGCACTGGGGGGCGCCAGGGCGAGACTGTTGGGGAACATAGTAATTTCAAAAATTTCCTACGCACACGCAAGATCATGGTGATGCATAGCAAGGAGAGGGGAGAGTGTTGTCCACGTACCCTCATAGACCGAAAGCGGAAGCATTAGCACAACGCGGTTGATGTAGTCGTACGTCTTCACGATCTGACCGATCAAGTACTGAACGTACAACACCTCCGAGTTCAGCACACGTTCAGCCCGATGACATCCCTCGAACTCTGATCCAGCCGAGTGTTGAGGGAGAGTTTCATCAGCACGACGGCGTGGTGACGATGTTGATGTTCTACCGACGCAGGGCTCCACCTAAGCACCGCTACAGTATTATCGAGGTAGACTATGGTGGAGGGGGGCACCGCACACGGCTAAGAGACGATCAACTTGTGTCATGTAAGTGCATCTAGTCCCCCTTAGTGATTTTGGTGTATTGAAGACTTATAGGTTAAGGGACTAATGCGTGTGTGAGTGTACACAGGTCTATAAGTCTATGAGGAGTTTGATATTTACAGGAAAAGTCGATCCCTAAAAATGAATATCTTCGACTGAAGATTTTGGTATTTCTGAAGACTTTCATGAAGACTTTGAAAGTGAAGAAATTGGTGTGTCCGTGAAGACTTGATATTCATGCGAGAAATATGAAGCTTGAAGACTTTCGTTTTCATAGTTTTGTTTTTCTCTTTCTTGAGTCATAGGAAACACCGTACTATTAAAGGGGGTCGAGGAAATACTAAGGAAAAATTTCCATGTGATGCTCAACTCAAATCCTACACCTACCAATCCCTTCGAGTGAAGCCATTGGAAATCTCATACAGTTCAGTCAATTTCTTCAGTGACAGAGACGAAGTTCTTCTGGTCTCTGAGGAATTTGTCCTGACTGAGGAGTTAGGAATTCACCAGTGCGGATTGCCTACATAGTGAGGAACATGATAGCCCTGAGGATTTTGCTACTCAAAATTCCGACCGTTGTTGTGCTATGCGCCAGCTGTCCCAAAATATCTATCCACCTAACGGTCATATCATTGAAGGGCATTTATGTCTTATCATGTCGGGCTGCTCCCTAGGCTATAAATAGCCGCCCCCTACAACCACTAGCTGGTTGGCTGCTCCGAGAGAAACTGACACTTGTCATTTGAGAGCAACCCATCCTCTGAGGACTTTGAGCGAAAATCATCAAGTGAGGAAAAAACAAAAACCCAAACACCTACAAACCCCAAGTGATTGAGCATCACTGAAGAGATTGATCCCGAGTGGATCCGACGCTTGTTACCTTTGAAGACTGTGCTTCTTCCAGACGGTTAGGCGTCATGGTCTAGAGCATCCAAGAGGAATAGTGGATCGCCGAGTGACCAAGTTTGTGAAGGTTTGGAAGTCGCCTGAAGACTTACCACGAGTGATTGGACGAGGTCTGTGTGACCTTAGTTCAAGGAGAATACGGTGAGGACTGGGTGTCTTGGACTAAGTGTCCTTGACTGGGTGTCCGGGACTGTGTGTCCTCGAGTTTAAATACTCAGCCGCTCCAACCAGATCTACAACTGAGACAGAAGTTGGAACTGGTCTACCAAATCATTGTCTTCACCGAGCTTACTTGTTTTATTTTCTCAACTCTTTCATTTCCTCATAACTGTGTTGTATGTTTGTTCGTATCTGTGTTTGAAGACTTTGACTGAAGACTTTCTCAATTTCCTCAGTTCAATTTCTTCAGTCTGTTTGTCTTCATCCTGAGTTATCCTGTGATTATGCTTCCTGTACTCTGTGCCTGTCTTCATTTCATCATGATGACTATGCTTGTATTCTGTTGTGTTTACTTTTGAGTACTTATTCTGCTGCTAGTAGTTCTTCGCTAAGGAATTTCCTCACCAGCAAATTCCGCAGTGAAGAATTTCATAAAAATCGCCTATTCACCCCCCTCTAGTCGATATAACGCACTTTAAATTGGTATCAGAGCAAGGTACTCCCTTGTTCTGTGTGATTTTGGTTTAACCGCCTGGAGTTTTAGTTATGTCAACCGCAGGTATGACGAAGGTGACATGCCCCATCTTTGACGGTCACGAGTATCCCAAGTGGAAGGCCATGATGAAGAAACGCCTCATGGCGATGAACAGCGAGTTGTGGACCGTCACTGAGATTGGCCTGACTGATCTGTGCAAGATGGCGGATGCTGATGACATTCGCAAGTATACTCTTCTCAACCTCACGGCGAAGGATGTCATCTGCTCCAGCCTGTCACAAAATCAGTTCAGGAATATCATCCATCTCGATCATGCGAAGCTCATCTGGGACCGTCTCTCTGAGGTCTATGAAGGTCATCGAACTTGTCATGATCCTTGGTTTGAGGACTTCAAGGAATCTCTCAAAACGATGACATTCGAACCAGAATCATCATCTTCTGCATCATGCCTTATGGCAAAAGATGCTGAGGTAACTGAATGCTACCTATCCGAGTCTAGTGATGATGAATCTGGTGATGAATTTGGACCCAGCTATGTTAAACCTGCTTCCCTTGCTACAAACAACAAAGAGCTTTGGAAAAAGCTCACTATATGCTAAACAAGAGCGATGATATGTTGGGTGAGGAAATGGATCAGTCAAAAGCTTTGGCTGAAAGTCTTCAGAGACTTCATACTAAGTATGACACCCTTCAAGATCAACATAACACTCTCTTATCTGATCATGAGAAGCTTTCTTATGAATTTCTTCAAAGAAAGCAAGACCTTGAGAAGCTAAGAGTGAGTTATGAAGATCTTCAGAAGGAGCGCGATTCATTACTTGCTCAACAAATCAGCGCATCTCAGGAAGAATTTGTTCCTCCATGCTTGAAGTGCATTGAACGTGAATCTGCTAATTCTTCACCTGAATGTTCAAATGCTGCTAATGTTTCAAATTCTTCACATGCCTCTGCTATCACTAATTCCTCATCTGAGGACATTGCTAGTATCACTGACGATGCAGGGCTGAAGGAATTGTACACGACAGGCATGTACAAAAGCCTCAAAGGGCATCAGGCTCTTTGAGATGTGCTTAAAAAGCAGATCCTCAACAGGAACCCTAGGAAAGAGGGTATCGCCTTTGAGAGGAAACTCAATGCTGATGGTACATATTGGAAGCCTGAGCAGTACCCCAAAACTACATGGGTTGCTGCAAAGGGACCTCCAGTTGATCCATCTAACTTATCTGGATTTGCATGTGAATCTCCTCATTCTGATGATGAGTCAATTAACTCCAACTATAAGCTATTCAAAAATCAGAATGGTGAAGTATTTGCTAGATATGTTGGCACTAACTGCAGGAACGGCTCCCCTATGCAGAAAATCTGGGTTCCCAAAAGATGCCTTGAAAATCTTCAGGTGAATGTCATTATGACGCCACCTGTGAAGAATAGGAACCCCAGATCAAATTCCTCATACGGACCAAATTCCTCATATGGATCAAAGTCCTAATATGAACATCATCATGCTAACCCGTCTGTTTCGCAGGGAAGATCTAAGGATTATGGATATGTGCATTATTCTTCAAATCATTATGTCCATAAGTCCTCGAAGAATTTCTCTGCTTACTCATATGCTTACTCTAACCCATCTTATGTGAAACGAAATGGATTGGCTTCTATGCCATCCTTCTCGTATGGAGCTCGCAGAATGATGAACTCTTTGCCACCCCTTCATATGTGGGTGGTGAAGAAAAAGAACTAATCTCTTCTGCAGGGTCAGGTCTCCAGACGCACGTACTCGTCTGAAGAATTTGTTGGAGACCTGAGCATGCCTGATAGGACGCAGGCTAATCATGAAGAAATGAACTTTCATTTCTCACGTCCTCATATTGCTTTATCAGCTCTTTTACTTGATGAAATTGATCTGATGAATTGATGTCATATTCTTCACTGATGAAGTATATGAGTTTGTAAGCTGCACTAATTCATCTGCAGGATGATCAACCCAAAGCCACTGAATGGGTCCTTGATAGTGGATGTACAAACCACATGACTGGTGACAAGAATCTATTGATGGATGCTCCATTATCTCCGTCGCATCTGAAGCATATCATCTTTGCTGAAAAAGGCAAAAGTCAGGTATTGGGTCTAGGTAAGGTTGCGATTACAAAGGATCGACACATGGACAAAGTCATGCTTGTTGAGTCCTTAGGATACAACCTTATGTCTGTCTCAATGCTTTGTGATCTTGATATGGTTGTTGTCTTTGGCAAGTACCGTTGTGTTGTGGTTATGGAAGCTGACAATTCCAAAGTCTTCGAAGGCTTTAGGAGAGGAGACCTATATATTGTTGATTTCTCTACAGGACCACAACCAGCCGTGTGCTTACTTGCAAAAGCTTCAGAAGGTTGGCTCTGGCATCGACGACTTGGTCATGTAGGCATGAGGAATTTGCACACGCTTGCGAAGAAGAAGCATGTCATTAGCATCGAGAATGTCAAATTCCTCAAGGATCACCTATGCGGAGCCTGTGAAGCTGGGAAGATGACCAAGGCCAAGCATCCAGCGAAGACTATCATGACCACCACTCGCCCATTTGAATTGCTTCACATGGATCTCTTTAGTCCTAATCATTATTCTGCTATCTCAAATGAAGCATCTCAATATGGCTTCATTATTGTTGATGATTATTCTCGTTACACATGGGTACACCTTGTTACTTACAAACATGAAGTGCAGGAAGTCTTCAAACGATTTTCCTCGAGGGCTTCAACCAACTTTGGTGTGAATATCAAGCACATCAGAAGTGACAATGGCACTGAGTTCAAGAATTCTGGTCTCGATGACTATCTTGATGAACTTGGTATCACTCATGAGTTATCTGCTCCTTACACTCCTCAGCAGAATGGCGTCGTGGAGCGCAAGAACAGGACTCTTGCTGAGATGGCTCGCACTATGCTTGATGAATACAAAACGCCTCGTTGTTTCTGGACTGAGGCAATTGATACTGCGTGCCACATCATCAACAGAGTATATCTTCACAAATTCTTCAAAAAGACTGCCTATGAACTCCTCACTGATAAGAAACCCAATGTAAGTTATTTCAAAATCTTCGGTGCTAAATGTTGGATTAGAGATCCTCATCACAACTCAAAATTTGCACCGAAAGCACATGAAGGTTTTATGCTTGGTTACGGAAAGGACTCACACACCTACAGAGTCTTCAACAACGTTCTTCACAAAGTTGTTGGAACTGTAGATGTGCGGTTCCATGAAACTAATGGCTCGCAAAGAGAGCACCTACCTGCTGTGATAGATGAACCAGCACCTGAGGAAACTATCAAGTTCAAGGCTACTGAGGATGTCATTCCTACTGAAGAATCTGCTGAAGAATTCATACCAGAACATGAAGAACGTCGAGCTAATGCACCTGAAGAAAATGCTGAAGAAAATGGTGCTGAAGAAAACACTGATCAAATTCTTCAACGACAACCAGCTCATCCTCGCATTGCAAAAGAAGTGCAAGTTGAAAAGATCATCAATGACATCAAAGCGCCAGGTCCTCTCACACGCTGAGAAGCTTCACATTAGTCTAACTTTTGTGGGCAGTATGCTTTTGTCTCTATTACAGAGCCCACTAAGGCAGATGAAGCATTTCTGGAGCCTGAGTGGATTCAGGCCATGCAAGAAGAATTACATCAGTTCAAGCTTAACAATGTCTGGGAACTGGTCAAACGTCCAGATCCTCGCAAGCACAATATCATCCGCACAAAGTGGATCTACCGCAACAAGCAAGATGAAAATGGCCTTGTGGTGAGGAATAAGGCACAGCTTGTAGCTCAAGGCTACACACAGGTTGAAGGAATTGATTTCGATGAAACTTTTGCACTTGTTGCTAGACTTGAGACTATTCACATATTACTTGCTTATGCTAACCATCATGATATCACTCTATATCAAATGGATGTGAAAAGTGCATTCCTCAATGGTAAGCTTGAGGAAGAAGTGTATGTTGCTCAACCCCCAGGTTTTGAAGATCCAAAGAATCCTGACAAAGTCTTCAGACTCAACAAGGCCCTCTATGGCCTCAAGCAGGCCCCACGGGCTTGGTATGATACTTTGAAGGAACTCTTCATGAAGAAAGGCTTCAAACCCGATTCACTCGACCCTACTCTTTTCACTAAATCTTATGATGGTGAATTGTTTGTGTGCCAAGTATATGTTGATGATATTATCTTTGGCTGTACTGACTAACGTTATAGTGATGAATTTGCCTATATGATGAGTGAAGAATATCAAATGTCTAGCATGGGAGAGTTGAAATTCTTCTTAGGTCTTCAAATTCGTCAACAACACAATGGCATATTCATATCTCAGGAGAAATACCTCAAGGATGTACTGAGGAAATTCGGTATGCAAGATTGCAAAGGCGTCAAAATTCCTATGCCCACAAATGGCCATTTGTGCACTGATGAAAATGGTATTGACTTCGATCATAAGGTATACCACTCCATGATAGGTTCCATATTATACTTATGTGCATCTAGGCCAGATATAATGCTTAGTGTTTGCATGTGTGCCTGATTTCAAGCTGCACCGAAGGAATCACACCATAAGGCTGTGAAGCATATTCTTCGATATCTAGCTCACACACCAACACTTGGATTATGGTACCCCAAGGGCTCGGCTTTTGATCTTGTTGGATATTCTGACTCTGACTATGCTGGTGATCATGTGGATCGCAAGTCAACATCTGGTACATGTCATTTCCTCGGACGATCTTTGGTCTGTTGGTCCTCGAAGAAACAAAACTACGTATCACTATCTACTGCTGAAGCTGAGTACATTGCCGCTGGTTCTTGCTGTGCCCAATTGCTATGGATGAAGCAAACTCTCAAGGACTACGGCGTCAACATGAAGAATGTACCTCTCTTCTGTGACAATGAGAGTGCCATCAAGATTGCACACAACCCAGTTCAACACTCGAAGACAAAACACATTCAGATTTGTCATCATTTTCTTCATGATCATATGTTGAAGGGCTACATTTCTATTGAGCATGTGAAGACTGAAGAACAGCTAACCGATATCTTCACAAAGCCCTTGGATGAGAAGAGATTTAGCAAGTTGCGGTGTGAGCTAAATATCTTAGAGTCTTCGAATGTTCTTTGAAAAGGACACTCATCCTAACACTTATGCAAAATTGATGACTTAGATGTGCAACACATGAAGAAACGTTTTTCTTCAATCAATGAAGAATAACACTCTTAGTGTGAAGAAATTAACGAAGAATTTGATTCTCAGAACCCTACGATAATTGTACGCGGTGTCTGAAATCATCATTCTTATACGGTGGGTCACGCCACCACCAAAAGTTGAAATTCCTCAAATTATTCATATTCTTCAACTTTGCATAGTCTTCACTGGTTCCGTCGTTTTTCTTCATTGGATATATATATATGAGTTTATGTCCTCTACAGCATTCACTTATTGCTATTTCTTCAAGCTGGTTTTCTGCTAAGTGAATGTGATCGGACCCTTCCCCTCTATGCTATACTCAACCCAATCTGTTCACAAATTCTTCATGTGCATTCTATTTGAAACTCGTTCAAAATCTTCACTGTGTCCTTGTCAGCTGAAGAAATTGCGAACGGAACTTTAAAACCTATCTTATCGAAATTTTCGGTTTTACCGCTTAAACCATTCCGCATCCCTCGATACACTTATCCACTCACCCACGATCTTACACGATCTCCACCTCTCACTACGTGGGTGACACATGTCATGCGAATGAGAAGGGTCAGGGGCACGTTCGTCCAATTTCTTCGGGCGAGCAGTTTTTCACCATGGCTATAAATACCCCTCCTTCCCTTCCTCACTTCTTTTACTCCGCTCGACCTCTCTCTATAGCTCGAGCTTCTCAAACCCTAGCGCCGCCGCTACTTCATCGCCGCTGGTGAGGAAGGGCTTCACTGCCTCGACCTCGTCGCCGACGTACTCGCGCCGACCGCGGACATCTTCACTCCGCCGCGCCGTAGCCGTCTTCCTCCGCCAAGTTAGGGCGTGGAAGATCTGCACAGACGAACTTCACATCTCCTCACTCCAGTTCGTCGTGTTCTTCATCCAGGGTAAATAAAAGTTACTTTTACTGCCCTCGTTGATTCGAATGATTATCTACAAAATCTTCAAAGGTGTTTTTCTTCATATCTTCACACACTAAACACCTCACAAGTCATCTGTTCTTGATTCGTTTCTCTAAGCATCATTTTTCTTCAAGATTCCTCAATTGTGTGGATCTTCGATCTATACAACTCTGGAACCTAAGACAAAGAACGCTTAGTGAAAATCTTCAAGACTCATCTGGTCAAATTCCTCAAACCTGTTCATTTTGAAAAACCTTCTGAGAACGCATATGACCTCTCCAAATTCCTCGCAACTATACTCTGTTCACATGTACACATGTCAGCTGCTGAATCACTAGGTTCTCATCAACTTAACTCATTTGCAGCGTTCCTCAAAGAAAAGTTGCATACTTCTTCAGAGAATTCGATTGTTCAAATTCCTCAACTGAAGAAAATGGTTGATGGTAAAAGGCCACAGAAGGGAGGAAAGAGGCCTGAGGTAAATACAACGTTTGAGATCCCTGATGACATATATGTTGGGTACTGCACACCTACTGAGGAAACCAAGAATGAGCGCAAAGTGCGCATTCAGAAAATAGAGAGGAGATGGGCAAGAGAATGGAGGGAGTACAGATATGTCACTCCTAAGTATATGAAGAAATTCGCACTCAATCCTCCATGCCCAAGAGCTCCATTGGCACCTGGCCAAATTGCTAATCCCACCAGCCTCAAGCGAGGTGAGGACTATCCTAATGAATGGGCCAAGCGCCAAGCCAAGCTGGCTAAGCAAGCTAGAGAAGCAGTGAGGAAATTTAATGAAGACTCTGCTGCTGCTGCTGCCTCTACTAAGGCCTTCACTGTCAAGCCAAAGAAGGCTATGTCAAAGAAGCCTGCGCGCAAGCCAAGTGCTTCACCAACAATGCAGAATTATCAAAGCCCTCACGGCCAATTCCTCATGCTGCTCCTATTCCTCCAAAGTCCTCAGCACCTCCGCCGAAGCCTTCAGCTGTTCCGACCAAATCCTCAGCACCTGTGCATCTCGCTTCGTGCCAAAGGACTGCTGGCATCTCCATTGCCTCAGGTGTCTCGGTTAGTTCCTCAGCTGCACCAAGTTCCTCAGCTGGCCCCTCAATACTGAAGACAAAGGCCACTGTTGGACGAGGTCCACGCCCAAGTCCTCAAAAGAAGCAAGTCGCTTTCCAAGTGTCGTCTGATGAAGACGAAGCTGATGATGATGAACTTGCAGAAATCATCAGAGACAGGCAAGTCAGGGCCGCTAGAGCCAAAGGATCAGAGGTGCCACTACTTTTGGATCCCAAGCTGATCCTCGACTACATTGATGATTGGCACAAGGACCCCAACACTCCCTCTCCTGACTTCAAGCTGACTCCTGGCCAAAGTCACATGCTGACCCACTTCATTCAAGAAGAAAAGTGGAAATTTGAGAAGGTCGGGCAGATCAAGAAAGCGCAGTACAAGAAGGAGAAATTTCTGAAGAACAACGTTGTCACTATGACAACTGATGAACTTGTAAAAATCCAATCTGAAATCAAAACCCTCAGCAATGACTTCAAAGCCTACTATGCTGATTGGCAAGGAGCCAAAGTTAGATTTGTAAAGATAACTGAACAGTTCACTTCAAATGTTGCTGCCCCAACGCAACAGGAAATTCCTCAGCCTGAAGCATCTGCTCAGCCGACTGAAGAACATGCCAGCACCGCTGATGAAAATCAGGCTGCTGAAGAAAATGTGAGTTCCAGGGCTGATGACTGCACTCCAGCCGCTGAAGAAATTGTCAGGGCATCCACTTGTGGTGCGCCTGAAGAAACTGAAGAAATCAGGGCAACTGCATCAATTGTGCTTGAAGAAAATCAACCAGATTCCTCAGCTGCTCCTGCACCAACTTCAACTCCAATCCTTCCATCTGCATCAGATGTGAAGAAGACCAAGGCTGCAGAGCGTGCTGCAGTGAAGAAAAGGAAAGCATCAGCTGCTTCAGATTCTTCAGCTCTGAAGAAAATGAAGCCTATGACAAGTTCATTTGCACATTCGATTGATGTTGTTCCCATCTCAACCAGGACATCAAAGGACCTTGTTCCTTTTGATGAAGAATATGTGATCCCTAGCGGATCTGATGAAGAAACTCATTCTGCTGCCTCGTCTGAACCATTGGATGAAAAATTGAAGTGGATGCGATCCCTTCAACACCTATCATCTCCTCGCCTATGCCTCAGTTCAAAGCTGAAGAGGCTGGCGTTGAAGAAATGGAAGATGATGATGTGGACATTGGCTGCTCCACACCCGTCATCAGTGATGAATTCTGGGAAAGTCAGCATCCAAACTCTTCAATGTTCACTCCTCTACAGCAAATTCCTCAGTCCCCCACACAAACTGTTCACATGGGCTCTGAAGAAACTCATCCCACTGCATCTGTCCATGAGGAAATTCCAGCCACTAGCGCTGATGAAACTGCTGCTGCTGCACAACCAACTACACAGACTGCCACTAAGGAGGAACCAGAAATTCCTCAGCCTGAAGAACCTACGATTGAGATTCCTGAAGTCGTGATGCAACTCACTGACACTCATCTGCCGAAGCCAAAGGATCCATTCTCACGCAAGAAAAATTTCAAGGCTGATGATTTCTTCGGCGAGCACGTATTCTTCGAAGATTACAACCCATATGACTCTGCTCGCATTAGGAAGAGGCGTTTCTGGACTGCTAGTCAAGCCAATTTCTATTCCTTAGTGTTGTTCAACAAGGAGAAGATTTTCTACCATGAGCATATTCCTCACGTGGATATGGAATCTCTGCCGTGCTTCGCACCAGTCCTCAGTGTTCTTCGCGACGCTGGGCTGCTCAACTTTTGCTCTGACATCTGCGATTGGAATGAAGAACTGATTCTTTAATTCTATGCAACGCTGCACATCACTGGAGATGCTGAAGATGTGAATTCATGGGTGCTGGACTGGATGTCTGAAAACACTCACTACACTGCACAGCCTCTGAATTGCTTCATGCTCTACCACTCAGTCCTCCCCTTGAAGAAGCTCACTGCATCTACAGTGAACCTGAGCTCACACATCATTACATGCAGGTGCTGATGAAACCTTTGAAGCCAGGTCAAGCACCAAGAACCAAATTCCTCGTGAAGGAATTGTTGTACGTGCCCAGAACTGTCTATCATATTCTTACGAGGACAATCAGTCCTATCAAAGGCCATGACTCATCTGATGAGGAAATTGTTGGCATCATGAAGAATCTGGTATTCAACATCGTTCATGGCATTCCTGTCAATTATCACGATTTCTTCATGAGGACTATGGCCAATGTTGCACTGTCTCCGTTTGAGATGAAGCCTTATGCACCTTGGATCATGAGATTCCTCAGGACAAGGTCTTCACTCAACTACAAAGCTGATTTCTAGAATCATCTCAGCTACTTGCCCCCAATTGAAGTCCTCAAGCAGACATATTCCTCAGTTGATGGAAAGGGCAAGGCACCAGCTGTAATTGATGAAGGCATTCGTCCATTGGATGGTCAGTTTCGCAAAGCTGCATCTTATTCCACCAATGATGACTCTGCCACACATGACTCTGCCAATGCACCTAAGTCCACTCCTCAAGCCACTGCTCCGCGCGTGATGACTGACCGTGAACTTCTGCTTAGTCTTCACCAGAAGGTGGATCGAAATCACAAATGGGTTAAGCGTCAGTTTGGTTCACTTCTTCACAACATGACTGCCACACACAATGCAGTGAAGAAAAACCACTACTACCTCCATCAAGTCCTCGGTCGCACTTGGGCAATCCTGTCACATCTGTATGGTGAAGAAGATCTGAAGAACATGGGTCTTAATGAAGATTTTGACTGGTCTGCACCTCCACCGAAGAAATTCAAGAAGGTCAAGGTTCCTTGTCTGGTGGCCAGCTCATATTCTTCATCGCGCGACACTGATGAACATGAAGATTTGGACGACACTACGGCAGGCCCTACATCAACAAACGACCCCAACAACGCTGGCGCTCCTTCATCAACATGATTATCTTCAGGGGCGTTAGTCCTCATTTTCGATCCTTTTGGTCATTCGATGACAAAGGGGGAGAAATATGAGTTAGTCTTCAAGCGGGTCTACTATATGGGCGTTTTTTGGCTAAGTTACAACTCTCGTTCTTCTGAAACTTTACTGGATCGAGTTGTAATCTTAAACCCGATGGTGCTCTGATACTTTTGATGCACTATGCTCTGATACTCTTGATGCACTATTCCGCATGCTTATTCCTTGTTAATATTATTGCACGCATGCTGAATTTCATCAGGCACCATATTTCATCATGCATTTCAAATTCTTCATATTATATGTTAAATGTGTGTATGAATTACAAGATATAGGGGAAGATCTCCATGATTCAAATCTTCAAGTGTGCATTGCTTCAAAAGAAAATTCCTCACTATGCACATCTTCAGGGGGAGTTCTTTTATATCTTGCAATCAAATTCCTCAATATCAGTATTTACACTTCATATGTTTATCCCCGTTGAAAACTTAACCTATATTGTCATCAATCACCAAAAAGGGGGAGATTGTAAGTGCATCTAGTGCCCCTTAGTGATTTTGGTGTATTGAAGACTTATAGGTTAAGGGACTAATGCATGTGTGAGTGTACACATGTCTATAAGTCTATGAGGAGTTTGATATTTACAGGAAAAGTTGACCCCTAAAAATGAATATCTTCGACTGAAGATTTTGGTATTTCTGAAGACTTTCATGAAGACTTTGAAAGTGAAGAAATTGGTGTGTCCTTGAAGACTTGATATTCATGCAAGAAATATGAAGCTTGAAGACTTTCGTTTTCATAGTTTTGTTTTTCTCTTTCTTGAGTCATAGGAAACACCGTACTGTTAAAGGGGGTCGAGGAAATACTAAGGAAAATTTTCCATGTGATGCTCAACTCAAATCCTACACCTACCAATCCCTTCGAGTGAAGCCATTGGAAATCTCATACAGTTCAGTCAATTTCTTCAGTGACAGACGAAGTTCTTCTGGTCTCTGAGGAATTTGTCCTGACTGAGGAGTTAGGAATTCACCAGTGCGGATTGCCTACACAGTGAGGAACATGATAGCCCTGAGGATTTTGCTACTCAAAATTCCGACCGTTGCTGTGCTATGCGCCAGCTGTCCCAAAATATCTATCCACCTAACGGTCATATCATTGAAGGGCATTTATGTCTTATCATGTCGGGCTGCTCCCTAGGCTATAAATAGCCGCCCCCTACAACCACTAGCTGGTTGGCTGCTCCGAGAGAAACTGACACTTGTCATTTGAGAGCAACCCATCCTCCAAGGACTTTGAGCAAAAATCATCAAGTGAGGAAAAACCAAAAACCCAAACACCTACAAACCCCAAGTGATTGAGCATCACTGAAGAGATTGATCCTGAGTGGATCCGATGCTTGTTACCTTTGAAGATTGTGCTTCTTCCAGATGGTTAGGCGTCATGGTCTAGAGCATCCAAGAGGAATAGTGGATCGCCGAGTGACCAAGTTTGTGAAGGTTTGGAAGTCGCCTGAAGACTTACCACGAGTGATTGGACGAGGTCTGTGTGACCTTAGTTCAAGGAGAATACGGTGAGGACTGGGTGTCTTGGACTAAGTGTCCTTGACTGGGTGTCCGGGACTGTGTGTCCTCGAGTTTAAATACTCAGCCGCTCCAACCAGACGTACAACTGAGACAGCAGTTGGAACTGGTCTACCAAATCATTGTCTTCACCGAGCTTACTGGTTTTATTTCCTCAACTCTTTCATTTCCTCATAACTGTGTTGTATGTTTGTTCATATCTGTGTTTGAAGACTTTGACTGAAGACTTTCTCAATTTCCTCAGTTCAATTTCTTCAGTATGTTTGTCTTCATCCTGAGTTATCCTGTGATTACGCTTTCTGTACTCTGTGCCTGTCTTCATTTCATCATGATGACTATGCTTGTATTCTATTGTGTTTACTTTTGAGTACTTATTCCACTGCTAGTAGTTCTTCACTAAGGAATTTCCTCACCAGCAAATTCCTTAGTGAAGAATTTCATAAAAATTGCCTATTCACCCCCCTCTAGTCGATATAACGCACTTTCATGTCACGAGGTGCCCCCTGCCCATGTATATAAAGGAGCAAGGGGGGAGAGGTGCGGCCAGCCTTGGGGCACGCCAGGAGGAGTCCTACTCCCACCGGGAGTAGGATTCCCCCCCTTTCCTAGTTGGATTAGGACTTGGGAGGGGGGAAGAAGGAAAGATGGGGGCCGGCCCCCTTTGCCCTAAACCAATTCGGTTTGGGCCTTGGGGGGCGCGCCCCACACTTCCCTTGCTTCCTCTCCTTTTCCACTAAGGCCCATGTAGGCCCATTAAGCCCCGGGGGGTTCCGGTAACCCCCCGGTACTCCGGTAAAATCCCGATTTCACCCGGAACACTTCCGACATCCAAACATAGGCTTCCAATATATCAATCTTCATGTCTCGACCATTTCGAGACTCCTCGTCATGTCCGTGATCACATCCGGGACTCCGAACAAACTTCGGTACATCAAAACATATAAACTCATAATATAGCTGTCATCGTAGCGTTAAGCGTGCGGACCCTACGGGTTCGAGAACTATGTAGACATCTCTGGTCAATAACCAATAGCGGAACATGGATGCTTATATTGGCTCCTACATATTCTACGAAGATCTTTATTGATCAGACCACATAACAACATACGTTGTTCCCTTTGTCATCGGTATGTTACTTGCCCGAGATTCAATCGTCGGTATCTCAATACCTAGTTCAATCTCATTACCGGCAAGTCTCTTTACTCGTTCTGTAATACATCATCCTGCAACTAACTCATTAGTTGCAATGCTTGCAAGGCTTAAGTGATGTGCATTACCGAGAGGGCCCAGAGATACCTCTCCGACAATCGGACTGACAAATCCTAATCTCGATATATGCCAACCCAACAAGTACCTTCGGAGGCACCTGTAGAGCACCTTTATAATCACCTAGTTACGTTGTGACGTTTGGTAGCACACAAAGTGTTCCTCCGGTAAACGGGAGTTGCATAATCTCATAGTCATAGGAACATGTATAAGTCATGAAGAAAGCAATAGCAACAAACTAAACGATCAAGTGTTATGCTAACGGAATGGGTCAAGTCAATCACATCATTCTCTAATGATGTGACCCCGTTAATCAAATGACAACTCATGTCTATGACTAGGAAACTTAACCATCTTTGATTCAACGAGCTAGTCAAGTAGAGGCATACTAGTGACACTCTGTTTGTCTATCTATTCACACATGTATTATGTTTCCGGTTAATACAATTCTAGCATGAATAATAAATATTTATCATGATATAAGGAAATAAATAATAACTTTATTATTGCCTCTAGGGCATATTTCCTTCAGTCTCCCACTTGCACTAGAGTCAATAATCTAGATTACACAGTAATGATTCTAACACCCATGGAGCCTTGGTGCTGATCATGTTTTTCTCGTGGAAGAGGCTTAGTCAACGGGTGTGCAACATTCAAATCCGTATGTATCTTGCAAATTTCTATGTCTCCCACCTGGACTAGATCCCAGATGGAATTGAAGCGTCTCTTGATGTGCTTGGTTCTCTTGTGAAATCTGGATTCCTTCGCTAAGGCAATTGCTCCAGTATTGTCACAAAAGATTTTCATTGGACCCGATGCACTAGGTATGACACCTAGATCGGATATGAACTCCTTCATCCAGACTCCTTCATTTGCTGCTTCCAAAGCAGCTATGTACTCCGCTTCACATGTAGATCCCGCCACGACGCTTTGTTTAGAACTGCACCAACTGACAACTCCACTGTTCAATGTAAACACGTATCCGGTTTGCGATTTAGAATCGTCCGGATCAGTGTCAAAGCTTGCATCAACGTAACCATTTATGATGAGCTCTTTGTCACCTCCATAAACGAGAAACATATCCTTATTCCTTTTCAGGTACTTCAGGATGTTCTTGACCGCTGTCCAGTGATCCACTCCTGGATTACTTTGGTACCTCCCTGCTAGACTTATAGCAAGGCACACATCAGGTCTGGTACACAGCATTGCATACATGATAGAGCCTATGGCTGAAGCATAGGGAACATCTTTCATTTTCTCTCTATCTTCTGCAGTGGTCGGGCATTGAGTCTTACTCAACTTCACACCTTGTAATACAGGCAAGAACCCTTTCTTTGCTTGATCCATTTTGAACTTCTTCAAAACTTTGTCAAGGTATGTGCTTTGTGAAAGTCCAATTAAGCGTTTTGATCTATCTCTATAGATCTTAATGCCCAATATGTAAGCAGCTTCACCGAGGTCTTTCATTGAAAAACTCTTATTCAAGTATCCCTTTATGCTATCCAGAAATTCTATATCATTTCCAATCAGTAATATGTCATCCACATATAATATCAGAAATGCTACAGAGCTCCCGCTCACTTTCTTGTAAATACAGGCTTCTCCAAAAGTCTGTATAAAACCAAATGCTTTGATCACACTATCAAAGCGTTTATTCCAACTCCGAGAGGCTTGCACCAGTCCATAAATGGATCGCTGGAGCTTGCACACTTTGTTAGATCCCTTTGGATCGACAAAACCTTCCGGTTGCATCATATACAACTCTTCTTCCATAAATCCATTCAAGAATGCAGGTTTGACATCCATATGCCATATTTCATAATCATAAAACGCGGCAATTTCTAACATGATTCGGACAGACTTAAGCACCGTTACGGGTGAGAAGGTCTCATCGTAGTCAATCCCTTGAACTTGTCGAAAACCTTTTGCAACAAGTCGAGCTTTATACACAGTAACATTACCGTCAGCGTCAGTCTTCTTCTTGAAGATCCATTTATTGTCAATTGCTTGCCGATCAACGGGCAAGTCAACCAAAGTCCACACTTTGTTCTCATACATGGATCCCATCTCAGATTTCATGGCCTCAAGCCATTTTGCGGAATCTGGGCTCACCATCGCTTCTTCATAGTTCGTAGGTTCGTCATGGTCTAGTAACATAACTTCCAGAACAGGATTACCATACCACTCTGGTGCGGATCTTACTCTGGTTGACCTACGAGGTTCAGTAACAACTTGATCTAAAGTTTCATGATCATCATCATTAACTTCCTCACTAATTGGTGTAGGTGTCGCAGAAACTGTTATCTGTGATGAACTACTTTCCAATAAGGGAGCAGGTATAGTTACCTCATCAAGTTCTACTTACCTCCCACTCACTTCTTTCGAGAGAAACTCCTTCTCTAGAAAAACTATGAATTTAGCAACAAAAGTCTTGCCTTCGGATCTGTGATAGAAGGTGTACCCAACAGTCTCCTTTGGGTATCCTATGAAGACACATTTCTCCGATTTGGGTTTGAGCTTATCAGGTTGAAGCTTTTTCCCATAAGCATCGCAGCCCCAAACTTTCAGAAATGACAACTTTGGTTTCTTACCAAACCATAATTCATAAGGCGTCGTCTCAACGGATTTCGATGGTGCCCTATTTAATGTGAATGAGGCTATCTCTAAAGCATAACCCCAAAACGATAGTGGTAAATCTGTAAGAGACATCATAGATCGCACTATATCTAGTAAAGTACGATTACGACGTTCGGACACACCATTGCGCTGTGGTGTTCCGGGTGCCGTGAGTTGCGAAACTATTCCGCATTGTTTCAAATGTAGACCAAACTCGTAACTCAAATATTCTCATCCACGATCAGATCGTAGAACTTTATTTTCTTGTTACGATGATTTTCAACTTCACTCTGAAATCCTTTGAACTTTTCAAATGTTTTAGACTTATGCTTCATTAAGTAGATATACCCATATCTGCTTAAATCATCTGTGAAGGTGAGAAAATAACGATATCCGCCACGAGCCTCAACATTCATCGGACCACATACATCTGTATGTATGATTTCCAACAAATCTGTTGCTCTCTCAATAGTTCCGGAGAACGGCATTGTAGTCATCTTGCCCATGAGGCACGGTTCGCAAGTACCAAGTGATTCATAATCAAGTGGTTCCAAAAGTCCATCAGTATGGAGTTTCTTCATGCGCTTTACACCGATATGGCCTAAACGGCAGTGCCACAAGTAAGTTGCACTATCATTATCAACTCTGCATCTATTGGCTTCAACATTATGAATATGTGTGTCACTACTATCGAGATTCAATAAGAATAGACCACTCTTCACGGGTGCATGACCATAAAAGATATTACTCATATAAATAGAACAAGCATTATTCTCTGATTTAAATGAATAACCGTCTTGCATCAAACAAGATCCAAATATAATGTTCATGCTCAACGCTGGCACCAAATAACAATTATTTAGGTCTAATACTAATCCCGAAGGTAGATGCAGAGGTAGCGTGTCGACCGCGATCACATCGACTTTGGAACCATTTCCCACGCGCATCGTCACCTTGTCCTTAGCCAATCTTCGCTTAATCCGTAGCCCCTGTTTCGAGTTGCAAATATTAGCAACAGAACCAGTATCAAATACCCAGGTGCTACTGCGAGCATTAGTAAGGTACACATCAATAACATGTATATCACATATACCTTTGTTCACCTTGCCATCCTTCTTATCCGCCAAATACTTGGGGCAGTTCCACTTCCAGTGACCAGTCTGCTTGCAGTAGAAGCACTCAGTTTCAGGCTTAGGTCCAGACTTGGGTTTCTTTTCTTGAGCAGCAACTTTCTTGTTGTTCTTCTTGAAGTTCCCCTTCTTCTTCCCTTTGCCCTTTTTCTTGAAACTAGTGGTCTTGTTGACCATCAACACTTGATGCTCCTTCTTGATTTCTACCTCCGCAGCCTTTAGCATTGCGAAGAGCTCGGGAATTGTTTTATTCATCCCTTGCATATTATAGCGAAGCTCTTGTAGCTTGGTGGCAGTGATTGAAGAACTCTGTCAATGACACTATCAACCGGAAGATTAACTCCCAGCTGAGTCAAGTGATTATGGTACCCAGACATTCTGAGTATATGTTCACTGACAGAACTATTCTCCTCCATTTTGCAGCTGTAGAACTTATTGGAGACTTCATATCTCTCAATCCGGGAATTTTGCTTGAAATATTAACTTCAACTCCTGGAACATCTCATATGCTCCATGACGTTCAAAACGTCGTTGAAGTCCCGGTTCTAAGCCGTAAAGCATGGCACACTGAACTATCGAGTAGTCATCAGCTTTGCTCTGCCAGACGTTCTTAGCGTCGTCAGTTGCATCAGCAGCAGGCCTGGCACTCAGCGGTGCTTCCAGGACGTAATTCTTCTGTGCAGCAATGAGGATAATCCTCAAGTTACGGACCCAGTCACGTGTCATAGTAGTTGCTCACAGCAGGCCTGGCACTCAGCGGTGCTTCCAGGACGTAATTCTTCTGTGCAGCAATGAGGATAATCCTCAAGTTACGGACCCAGTCCGTGTAATTGCTACCATCATCTTTCAACTTTGCTTTCTCAAGGAACGCATTAAAATTCAACGGAACAACAGCACGGCCATCTATCTACAATCAACATAGACAAAGCAAGATACTATCAGGTACTAAGTTCATGATAAATTTAAGTTCAATTAATCATATTACTTAAGAAC
This sequence comes from Triticum urartu, assembly GCF_003073215.2. Taxonomy (NCBI): domain Eukaryota; kingdom Viridiplantae; phylum Streptophyta; class Magnoliopsida; order Poales; family Poaceae; genus Triticum; species Triticum urartu. Next base: position 79,997,078 of record NC_053025.1, on the reverse strand, counting down.
TCCCACTTAGATAGACATCCCTCTAATCCTCTAAGTGATCACGTGATCCAAATCAACTAAACCAAAGCTCGTCAAGTTTAACCTGAGTATTCCACGTGTGCAACTGTTTTGCACCCGTTGTATTTGAACGTAGAGCCTATCACACCCGATCATCACGTGGTGTCTCAGCACAAAGAACTTTCGCAATGGTGCATACTCAGGGAGAACACTTATACTTTGATAATTTAGTGAGGGATCATCTTATAATGCTACCGTCAATCAAAGCAAGATAAGATGCATAAAAGATAAACATCACATGCAATCAATATAAGTGATATGATATAGCCATCATCATCTTGTGCTTGTGATCTCCATCTCCGAAGCACCGTCATGATCACCATCGTCACCGGTGCGACACCTTGATCTCCATCGTAGCATCGTTGTCGTCTCGTCAATCTTATGCTTCCACGACTATCGCTACTGCTTAGTGATAAAGTAAAGCATTACAGGGCGATTGCATTGCATACAATAAAGCGACAACCATATGGCTCCTGCCAGTTGCCGATAACTCGGTTACAAAACATGATCATCTCATACAATAAAATATAGCATCATGTCTTGACCATATCACATCACAACATGCCCTGCAAAAACAAGTTAGACATCCTCTACTTTGTTGTTGCAAGTTTTACGTGGCTGCTACGGGCTAAGCAAGAACCGTTCTTACCTTCGCATCAAAAACACAACGATAGTTTGTCAAGTTGGTGCTGTTTTAACCTTCGCAAGGACCGGGCGTAGCCACACTCGGTTCAACTAAAGTTGGAGAAACTGACACCCACCAGTCACCTTTGTGCAAAGCACGTCGGTAGAACCAGTCTCGCGTAAGCGTACGCGTAATGTCAGTCCGGGTTGCTTCATCCAACAATACCGCCGAACCAAAGTATGACATGCTGGTAAGCAGTATGACTTGTATCGCCCACAACTCACTTGTGTTCTACTCGTGCATATAATATCAACGCATAAAACCTGGCTCGGATGCCACTGTTGGGGAACGTAGTAATTTCAAAAAAAATCCTACGCACACGCAAGATCATGGTGATGCATAGCAACGAGAGGGGAGAGTGTTGTCCACGTACCCTCGTAGACCGAAAGTGGAAGCGTTAGCACAACGCGGTTGATGTAGTCGTACGTCTTCACGATCCGACCGATCAAGTACCGAACGTACGGCACCTCCGAGTTCAGCACACGTTCAGCCCGATGACGTCCCTCGAACTCCGATCCAGCCGAGTGTTGAGGGAGAGTTTCGTCAGCACGACGGCGTGGTGACGATGTTGATGTTCTACTGACGCAGGGCTTCGCCTAAGCACCGCTACAGTATTATCGAGGTGGACTATGATGGAGGGGGGCACCGCACACGGCTAAGAGACGATCAACTTGACCAACTTGTGTCACGAGGTGCCCCCTGCCCATGTATATAAAGGAGCAAGGGGGAGAGGTGCGGCCAGCTTTGGGGCGCGCCAGGAGGAGTCCTACTCCCACCGGGAGTAGGATTCCCCTTCCCCTTTCCTAGTTGGATTAGGACTTGGGAGGGGGGAAGAAGGAAAGAGGGGGGCCGGCCCCCTTTGCCCTAAACCAATTCGGTTTGGGCCATGGGGGGGCGCCACACACTTCCCTTGCTTCCTCTCCTTTTCCATTAAGACCCATGTAGGCCCATTAAGCCCCCGGGGGATTCCGGTAACCTCCCGGTACTCCGGTAAAATCCCAATTTCACCCGGAACACTTCTGACATCCAAACATAGGCTTCCAATATATCAATCTTCATGTCTCGACCATTTCAAGACTCCTTGTCATGTCCATGATCACATCCGGGACTCCGAACAACCTTCGGTACATCAAAACATATAAACTCATAATATAACTGTCATCGTAGCGTTAAGCGTGCGGGCCCTACGGGTTCGAGAACTATGTAGACATGACTGAGACACGTCTCCGGTTAATAACCAATAGCGGAACCTGGATGCTCATATTGGCTCCTACATATTCTACGAAGATCTTTATTGGTCAGACCGCATAACAACATACATTGTTCCCTTTGTCATCGGTATGTTACTTGCCCGAGATTCGATCGTCGGTATCTCAATACCTAGTTCAATCTCGTTACCGACAAGTCTCTTTACTCGTTCCGTAATACATCATCCCACAACTAACTCATTAGTTGCAATGCTTGCAAGGCTTAAGTGATGTGCATTACTGAGAGGGCCCACAGATACCTCTCCGACAATCAGAGTGACAAATCCTAATCTCGAAATATGCCATCCCAACAAGTACCTTCGGAGACACCTGTAGAGCACCTTTATAATCACCCAGTTACGTTGTGACGTTTGGTAGCACACAAAGTGTTCCTCCGGTAAACAGGAGTTGCATAATCTCATAGTCATAGGAACATTTATAAGTCATGAAGAAAGCAATAGCAACAAACTAAACGATCAAGTGCTATGCTAACGGAATGGGTCAAGTCAATCACATCATTCTCTAATGATGTGACCCCGTTAATCAAATGACAACTCATGTCTATGACTAGGAAACTTAACCATCTTTGATTCAACGAGCTAGTCAAGTAGAGGCATACTAGTGACACTCTGTTTGTCTATATGTATTCACACATGTATTATGTTTCTGGTTAATACAATTCTAGCATGAATAATAAACATTTATCATGATATAAGGAAATAAATAATAACTTTATTATTGCCTCTAGGGCATATTTCCTTCAGATACGATTTGGCGCGAAAGCGGATGGACCCGCCGAGTCAGCGACGCACCGCTTCGTCGCCCTCATCGCCTCAGTTCTCGCAGGAATCAATGCGAATGATGCCGCACCGGTCAGCCTTCATTGATGCCTCACGAGCGGCGCAGTGAACGCGCCGCAACGCGCGTCCAGCCACGCGTCGCCCGGCATGCAGCCCGACGCCGCCCAACTACGGCTATAAAAGGCGACCTCCCTGCCGGTGGATGCCACAGCTTTCATTTCCTCCCTCTCCGGCGCAGAAAGCAACACTCTCTCCCCTCTTCCCGCCGACGAGAAAGATGGCCAAGAGGTACCTAGGCGACGGCGCGGCGGCGAATGGCTTCGGTCGCCGCCACCTCCAAGAGGCGGAGGCGCGGCTGCTGTACGAGGCGGAGTACCCGGCGCCCCCGGACATGCGGGTGCCGGGGACGTGGAGGCTGAGCATCGGTGGCGTCCCGGTGCCACCGACGCTCGAAGGGGCGGCGAGATCGCCCGCATTCGCTCCTCCCTGACGGAGGAAAAGCGGAACGAGCCGCACTACGCCGCCGACAGCCACACCCTCTGGACGATGTACTTCGAGCGCCGCCGCGAGGAGCAGATCGCCTCCACCAACGACGTCATCCCGTGGGGCCGCCACAATGCCGACGTGCGGCGCGAGTGGTGGGGCGTTCCGGGCCGCACCCTCGAGGCCGTCCTTGACCACATCGAGACCGACAACGTGCCGCGCCTCGACTACCCGGAGCGGCCGTCCTTCTCTCGCAGCCGTGGTAGCTCCTGGACGCTGCGACGGATGGAGCCGGGGTCGTCCTCGTCGTCGGGCTCCGGCTCACCAGCCCCGCTCCGCCCCGTCAAACCCGAGCTGGAGGAGACGCCGCTCCGGCGCCGCACCCGTAGCGGCGCCCTCTTCATCAATGAGGCCGCTCCGCCCCGCTCCTCCCCGCGCGGATCCTAACTCCTGGTCCGGCCGAAGCCGGGGCACGTCGATATGGCGGCCCTTGACAACGAGTCCGCCCTCAAGTGGGCGAAGGAGGACTACGTCCGGGAGCAGGTACGCCGCCAGCGTTGGGCGTACGAGGAGCTCCAGGCCCGTCGCCGCGGTCGCGAGGAAGGCGACGTCATCGTCCTCGACAGCGACGAGGAGGGCGAGGCCGGGCCGTCCAGCGCACCACCGTGCCTCGATGACCTGGGTCAGGGCTGCAGCAGGGATCGCGCTGGCCCAAGCCAGCCGCACGACGACGACGACAACGGCGGTGACTACACCCGCTTCTACAGACTCCTCGGCATGTAGATGGCGACGACGGCGACGACAGTGGTGGCTAGGCGTAGTTTAGGCGTTGTCAAGGCGTAGTTTGCATGTGTTTTGTGTATGTTTTTTATAAATTTCAATAAAGTTTCGCCGAGTTCGTGCAAAAAACGGCGAATTTTCATATATTTTGTACAGACGTCGCCAAACCCGGGACGACCTGTGGACCGACGACTGGGAGCTAGGTCGCCTCATGAATCAATCTAGCGTCGGCTCGCCTCAAATGATTCTTTTTCAGCGCCTTGGGGTTGGGGGCCGAATGGCTGAAGATGCTCCAAGGGTCCCTGCCAACCAACGAGCGCACAGATTTGCCAGCCGACCAAAAGATGGAAACGCATATAACATGCGGAGCTATGTTTGGCGAAAGCAGCCGCGGCAGGAGAAGACCCGGCCGAGAGCATCTTCCTCGCCCATTGCACCGCTCGGACAGGTTTTTTTTTTCTTTTTCGGGTAACTAGGACAGGATTAAAGCCGCCGTCGTCGTCATGGGTCCATCATCTCTTGAGTGAATCCCAAATTCCCAATCTTATCTACCACTCCAGTCCCTGCACTGATACGATAGCAAGCACAAACGATTGGGTCGCCCGCGTGAACTTCTGTTTCGCCAGCCGGTTGGATGTGACGTACAAACAACCCGACCGTCCAGTATGAACAATCGACGTACGTGCTCGAACGTGTCGTTCTACTCACGAGCTCATATGCAACTGATATGAGCCCAATCGGTTTTTTTTTTCTCTTTGTTGTTTTGGGGCCAGATATTTAATTTTGTGCGTAGCATGCAAATAATCAAATTAGTTGATGATACTTTATACTACTTATAGAACGTGCATATGTAGTTGTAAATTTTTTTGTTACTTTTAAATGTATTTTGATTTGTTTTGGAGCCTGTCCTCTACCGCCACACTGTCAACAACCCCATAGTACTTTATATGTAAAAAATGTCGTATCTAACCATTACAAAATTGCATGCGGTGAGATTAATTTTGTGGAACTTCTTTAACACAGTACAGACGCAAACGCTCATATACACGCACATGCACTCACTCCTATGAACGCACGCACGCATATACTATCCCTATGAGCAACTTTGAAAGACTGAGTCGGCATATCATCTTGAAATTTACGAAGTCACCATAGACACCTTGTCGTCGACGGGAACGTCTCCTCCCACTAAATGTGCATCGCCGGGATGCTGAAATAATTTCTGAAATAAATGCGAGCACCAGGATTTGAATTGTACAGTGGCCTCACCTAGTAGAAAGATAAATAGCCGTACTCCATCCGTCTCGTGAAGAGTGTACGTTTGGCTTTGAAATTTGTCCACAGGAGAGTGTAGTTCTATCTTTCAAATGCACTTTAAAATGAAAAAAAATGCTTTTCTCTCATCACACGGCAATCAAGACCAATAACATTGTACACATGGTTTGCTTAATTTTACATGCACTTAGCTCATTGGGGTTAGGTAATTAAAGATAAGAGAGATGATGGTTTACACCTTAACAATGCATTTTTTACTCCACTCTATAATTTATCCTAAAATTTTCTATATACACACTTTTCACCGGACGAAGGGAGTATACTACTACACATGAATCTATCTATAACTATCTAAATAAGCTATGCTTAGTTCGCAGTGGTGTCAGAGGCAGGTGGCAGGTGTTGGTGTCATCAGAGGATTCTTCGGCTTTAATTGTATTTTTTCTTCTTGACTAGTGTCCGTTTATGCAAAGACTAGTGTTCTGCATTTTTAAGTTTTATCCAGTCGATGTGTATATGACTTGTACTATGATTTTTATAATATACTTTTTCGTTTCAAAATAAATGACTCAATTTTGTACTAACTTTATATGTGAAAGCACATATTATAGGACGGAGGGAGTAGTTCTCAGTTATCGTGTAGACGATACAACTCTCGTCTCCTATTGTCTCAGACGAAATTGCTGTCCCCGATGCTCGGCCGATGCCTCGGGGCGCGGCTATGCGCCACCCGCATCGAGCCCTACCCAGGCTCGCCTACAGGGCAACACGTATTGGGCGGCCCAGTAGGCGTGGCTAGTCTGTTGATGTCATGTTACTTTCCTTCTTTTTATTTCTTCCATTTTATTCACATTTTTGTTTTACTCTGTTTCCTTTTTACACTTTTTTATATTCTGAAATATTCTAAATATATACACCGAAAAATTACATAAAATATTAAAAAAAATGTTAATCTTGCATTAAAAAAATGTTAGACGTGTATAGAAAAAAATGTACAGTGTGAAACAGAAAATAGTAAAATGTTAAGTATGTGTACAAAAATGTTTGCATAATTCAAAGAAAACATGTCACATTACCAAAATGTTCACAAGTTTTAGAATATCTGTCCGGAACATTTTTATAAAATGTTTGTACAATGTAAAGAAAAGTTTGCATAGTTTAGAAAAAAATATCATTATTATTTTTATCATTAAAAATTCTCAATTGAATTTTAAAAATTGTTTAACATGTATTTGATAAAATGATCAAATCATGTTTTCATATAGTGCAAAAAATGTTTAAAAAATAGGAAATATTTATAAAAGGATGTTTATATGTATACAAGAAATGCAAGCACATCCATGAAAAAAATAGACATTAAAAAATATATTAAAAACATTTATCGTGTATTTTAAAAGTGTTAAACGTGTGTACAAAATGTTCCTCGTGTATAGGAAAAATATAAAATACGTATGAAAAATGTAGATGTGTGTCAGAAAAACAGAAAAATAGAAGCTAACAAAAGATAAAAATACAAAAATACAAAAGAAAAACAAATAACCAAAGAAATGAATAAAGAAACAAAAAACAAATATGATAGAGAAAGAAATAAAAACCTAGAAAAACAATGAGAAATCAAAGAAAACTGGAGCAAAAATTAAGAAAGAAAGAAAAACCGAGAAAGTCCAATGAGAAAACAAAGAAAACAAGCATAAAAATGAAGAAAGAAAGAAAGACTAAGAAAACCCAATAAGAAAATAAAAAACCAAAGTATAAACAAAAGAAACTATAAAAAACAAATAAAAGAAATGAAAGTACAACAAGAAAACCAAAAAAAAAGATGATCAACCGAATGTCGTACAACAACCAACATGAACTACTGTTAAATGGGACCAACCCGCTAGTATGACACATAGCTGTCACGGACGCCTTGACGTATCGGGGGGCAATTAAAGGGTACCCCTTGCGGGAGCCCCTCAAGGGTCATTTTTGGTGGGCAAAGAACGTGCCACTTGGCGCGCTCTCATCCGCTGTCACGTGTCGGGTGCTGGGCGCTTACTCGGATTTTTTTTGTTTTTTATCTGTCTGTATGCGTTTTTGGGGTTTAGATAGGTTTTTCATGTTTTTTTTCTATTTTAGTTTGATTTTCTCTAGATCTTTGAGAATTTTTTTGGATTATTTTGGAAGAAAGAAACTGTTTTTCTTTCTTTCACGAGAGGCACACGCCTCCACGAGAAGCCAATCTGTATCTTTCGAGAAGAAAAAGAAACACACATGTTTGCTTCTCGTGAAGGCACAATTTTACTTTCGTGAGAGACACAACTGTGCCTTCCAGAGAAGGGAAAAAAATGTTTTTTTATTCCACAAGAGGCGCAGATTTGTTACTCGTTGAGGCACATATTTGTTTATGCAAGAGGCTCACTTGTGCCTCTTAGAAAGAAAAAAAAATAAATTTTTTTCTTCCATGAGAGGGATATATTAGTTTCTTGTGGAGACACATGTTTGCTTCCACGAGAGGACAACTATGCTTCTTCGAAATGGGAAAAAATTGTTTCTTTCTGTTTTAGTAAAAAAAAGTGTTTATGGCAATGGTTTTTTCTACCGTTTTTTCATGAAAAATAGTTCATAGAAACCTATTAACACAAGATCAAATTTCGAAGATCTCGAGGCGATGAATCCAACAATGAAAACAATTCAGGATTTGGATGCATGGTTCAAAAGATAAAACATTTCAAAAAACGAATCTATGAAAGAAGGAAAATTCTACAAATTTCAGGCATATCAAGATTGCGATTTTTTATTGAGGGTTGCAATTTTATTTTTGAACTCTTTTAAGGGAAGGTTGCGATTTTTTTTTGTGCTAGGCCGGCCTCCAAACGGGCTTTTCAGCTTCATGAGCGAGAGAGAAAACGGCGGGGCTATCCTGATATTCGTACTTGCATGGCATGTTTTGTTTTGAGTAATAATATTTTTTAAAGCACAGTACAAACGCAGACACTCATACATACGCACACACACCCTATCCCTATGAGCACCTTCAAGATACTGAACCGGCACATCATCTTAAGATGACAAAGTAACGCTTTTGTAGTCGACATGAACGTCTCCTCCCACTGAACGGACATCACCGGAAGGCCTGAAATAAATTTAGAAAAATGCTAATACCAATGTTAAGTCTAGTACTTGAACCCTGGTGGACCGGGGAAACCACTGTCCTCCTAACCATCCAACCACATGTTAATTCGTGAGTAATAATACTTAGAGCTGACTGTTTAATTTGGAAAACGTTTTGTTTCAGACAGATGATTTCTATCTCTCGTAAACTGCATCCTTCGACACATGTCCCTATGGACCGGATCGCCGCTTATCATTTTCTCTCCCTTGTCTCTTTTCTTCATACGCCTGAGCTCCTCGTTTTCTTTTCTCTGTTCTTTTTCCTCCCTTCGGCACATCGCTCGCACACATATCAACACTACACACCAGCACAGACGCTTATGTGCGAGCTCCCGCTTGGGAAGCTGCACTAGCAGTAGTCCTGGCCATCTCTGGCCCAGCCCTGTCAGCCCACCCAGGCCCGGCCCTAAAATCTAGGGCCTAGGCCTGATGGGCTTGCCCATGGGCCGGGCTTGGGCCTAAGTTTTGAGCCCACCAGCAGGGCTTGGACGGGCTTGAGATTGGCATATTGGCATTTTAAGGAAGAGGCCGGCCCACGGCCCTAAGCCCTAAGGGCTTTTTAGGGCTTTTTACCAGATGGGCCGGGCTTGGGCTTGAAAAGTAGGCCTGATGGTAGGGCATGGGCCTTAGTTTTCTGCCGTGGGCTTTTTAAGGCCCGGCCCGGCCCGACCCATGGCCAGGTATAACTAGCGATGAGCCGCATTCTTTCCGTTGCAGACGTTCGCCGGCGCTGCACACCCTGGCACCGACGACCTGCCATGGCTGCGGAGCAGTGCTGTGGAGGCGGCAAGCGGCGCTGCAAAAGGATGACGTTGATCACCGTTGCAAAGGAGAGGGCATCGATGTTGTAGTGGCATACAAAGTTGTGCAACACAGCGGATGATGCCTCAAGCACGAGTGTTGCAATGAAGCTTCGCCGGGGGACGTCACCGCTGCGATGGAGCTTTGCCTCGCCGTGCGGTGCTGGCCGTGGAGCTGCAACGGAGCCTCGCCAGGGGTCCGTCGGTGCTTCAATGAAGTTTTGACACGCCATGCAGTGCTGCCTACAATGAAGCATCGAGGGGGAGGGGGGTTAGTCTGACGATGAGGCTTTTTGCGACGCCGCGTCATGCTGCCATGGAGCTACCATGGGAGCATCGGCAGGGTCTGTCGTTGCTGCCATGGAGTGTTGCGATGCAGCTCGCCGGAGAGAGTGCTCTAGTCGCCGACGAAGCATCGGTGGCGGCACCAGCGAAGTGATGCGATGGAGCTCGCCGGAGAGTCACCTGAGAGAACGATGAGGATGCAATCACCGCCATCCTCAGCAGACGCCAATGTCAGAAGGAGGGGGCGGGGGTGGCTTGCTGTTTGTAGCTGCAATGGCGGGATGAGAGGTGCTGCTATACTACCATGAGGTGCATGGACGAGAGAAAGGGTGAGGTGATGCATGGCGGATCGGACGGTTACGAGCTGGGATCGGATGGCTGGCCAGGCGGCTGATCTTTTCATAAGATCAGCCGGCCGATGCCTAACAGCCGTTGTTTACCATATACAGTAGGAGTATATTGGGAGGAGAATCGAATCGAACCGAATCAATTACTACGGTTGCATGCGTTGCAATCATTTTTTTTCAAGAACACACAAGGCGTGTGTCATTTGCATTAAGGGGCCGAAGCCAGGAGGCCTCTAAGCGTACAATAAGGCCTCCTTTGGTTTGGAAGAATTTCATAGTAATTTTAGAGGTTATGATTCTTATATGATTTTTTCCTTTAGAGCCCTTTGGTTCATAGGAATAGATTCCTATTCCTACATAGAATTGGTTCCTATCCTCCACATTTCATAGAAAAATAAAATTGAGTCTAGACTCAATGAAAAAATTACTTTGATGTCAAACAAATGACATCTCATTTTCTATTCCTACTCATAAGATTTGAGATACATGTCATCTCATTTCCTACAAAATTCTTATTTCTATGATAATTCTATTCTATGAATCAAAAGAGGCCTTAATAGTACTACATGGGATGCCAGCAGGCCCTATATTGGTGCGAGATTCATCCCTTTTCGATTCAATCTACGCCCGCAACATGGCCAAGCCCAAGGCAAAGCGGCTCAAGTCGTCCCCCAACGACGCCGCAGCGGCCGACGGCGTGGCCGCGAGCGCCATCGCGTCCTCCTACAACGACCACATACGCCCGCTCCTGGACGCCGTGGACCGGCTGCGCCATCTCAATGTCACGCAGGAGGGCATCCAGCTGCCCACCATCTTCGTCGTCGGCGACCAGTCCAGCGGCAAGTCCAGCGTTCTCGAGTCGCTCGCCGGCATCAGCCTCCCGCGCGGCCAGGGCATCTGCACCCGCGCGCCGCTCGTCATGCGCCTCAAGGGCGACCCTTCCGGCGGCGACGCCCCCGGGATGCAGCTCGAGTACGGCGCCGGCCGCGTCGTCAGCACCTCCGAGGCCGAGGTCGCCGACGCCATCGACGCGGCCACCGCCGAGATCGCCGGCTCTGGCAAGGGCATCTCCGACAGGCCCATCACCCTCGTCGTGCGGAAGCGCGGCCTCCCGGACCTCACCCTCGTCGACCTCCCCGGCATCACGCGCGTGCCCGTCAAGGGCCAGCCCGACGACATCTACGAGCAGGTCGCCGGGATCATCCAGGAGTACATCGCGCCCAAGGAGAGCATAATCCTCAACGTGCTCTCCTCCGCCACGGTCGACTTCCCGACCTGCGAGTCCATCCGGATGTCGCAGCAGGTGGACCGCAACGGCGACCGCACGCTCGCCGTCGTCACCAAGTCCGACAAGGCCCCCGAGGGGCTGCTAGACAAGGTCACCATGGACGACGTCAACATCGGCCTCGGTTACGTCTGCGTCCGCAACCGCGTCGGCGACGAGACGCACGACCAGGCGCGCGCCGAGGAGGAGCGGCTGTTCGACCATCACCCGCTCCTGTCCAGAATCGACAAGTCCATGGTGGGCATCGCCGTGCTCGCGCAGCGCCTCATGCAGATCCAGGCGACCATCATCGCCAAGTGCCTCCCCGACATCGTGTCATCGTCAAGCAGATCACCGACCGGCTCAGCCGCAGCACCGCCGAGCTGGAGCAGATGCCACCGGATCTCAACAACGTCGCCGACGCGGTGCGAGCCTTTTTCCACATTGTCAAGCGGACGTGCTCGTCGCTGGAGAAGATGCTCGTGAGGGGCGAGTTCGACGAGTACCCCGACGACCGCCACTTCCACGGAACCGCGCGTATCGCCGAGATGCTGAACGCGTACGCGAAGAAGCTGCCGGCGGAGTGCCCCGAGCACGGCAGTTACCTGTTCCTGATGGAGGAGGTGCGCATCCTGGAGGAGACCACGGCCATCAAGCTCCCCGACTTCCTCCCAAGGTCGGCGTTCCTCGTCCTGCTCAAGAAGAAGGTCCAGACCGTCGTGCAGGGGCCGCACGACCTCGTCCGCGAGGTCTGGGACTATGTCGAGGACCTGACGCTCAAGGTGCTGCTGCAGCACTCGACCGACTTCCCGCAGGTGCAGCCGTCATGCCGCCGCGCCGTCCAGAGCATGATGGACAAGGCACGAGCGCAGTCGGCGCGGCACGTCACGGAGCTGATCGACATGGAGCTTGTGGCCGACTACACGTACAATCCCGACTACAGCAAGCTCATGGAAGGCTACGGCAAGTTCATGGAGGCCGTGAAAGACCGCACCAAACCCACGGCCGTCACCCTGAAGGGCTTCGGGAAGGTGGAGGTGGCGCACCTGAGGAACCACGACGACCTGGCCGGGCAGGCGTTCGACATGCGGGCTCGCCTTCGTGCTCCGGCTCGTCGACGGGCTGGCGCTGGACGTGCTGCGCGCCGTGAAGCGCCTTGCCGAGAACGACCTCGAGGTGGCGCTCTCTGACGAGCTCCTTGGGAACAAGATGACCGGGGTGGAGCGGATGCTCGCGCCGTCGCCCGGCACTGGCAGCAAGCGCCAGCGCCTCAAGAAGAGCATCGTATTGCTTCAGCAGTCCAAGGAGGCCGTGGCTCACATCATGGGGAAAAAATTTATATGAGACCAGATTTCACGGTTAGTAGTCGAGACCCGCTCTGATGAATGACACGTGACATTCATAAATCTCAAAGCATCTAATCCCCTCCTCCCTCCTGATTTCAAATGGGGATAGAATCGATGCTTTATGATTTATGGATGTCACGTGTCATTTATCAGAATGGGTCTTGCGTGAGACCTGATCTTATAAAATTCTTTTCCACATCATGGACAGGATTAGCGCGGCAGGGGAAGTGTAGACCAGATGCATGTCAATGATGAGAATGTGCACGGGTGTGGTGTTTGTGCTACACAGCGAGTGGTAGTCTTTTTATATGAGTCAAATTTTGTAAAGTTTGATTAGCTTTGTAGAAAAAATATTGACATTCACACTATAAAATCAACATTATTAGATGCATGATCAAATTAATTTTCATAAGTTTTTGGGTATGTCTAGGGCACATCTAGATGTGCTCTACTTATTGCACATCTAAGTGAGTGAGTCAAGCATAAAGAAAAAAAGAAAAAAGAAAAAAAATATTCACACGGATCTCAACATAAGATCAATGACATAGGACTTAGATGTGCAATACTTATGGTACATCTAGATGTGCTTTAGCAAAACTGTTTTCATAACATATAATTTTAGTATTGTAGATGTTGACACTTTTTTTCTATAAAGTTAGTCAAAGTTTGTCAAGTTTGACTTTGACCAAATCTTATATGCAGACTAAAAAGAAATGAGGGGAGTACTTATAATTCTGCCTTCTACAAATCTATAGTACGCCTAGGCATACTTTCGAGAAAAAAAGACTTCGACCAAAAAATTGAACTTTGTTGAGGGCGTATTCTCAAGTCAACTGAAAAATCTTTGTTAGAGGCATATTTGTTGAGTCTGTCTAGAGCACGTATAGATATTCAGATTACTCATACACCTTTCAAAAGATAATATGGGTTTTATTCATTAAACACCGATCTGACAAAACTAAAAAGACAATAGGACCCTACCTAAAAGGATCGATATTGTTGACATGAGGGGGGGGGGGTGAATAGGCAACTATTAATTTTTAACTTTTCTTAACAAATTAGGTTTAGCAATAAATAAGTTGTGTAGATATGCAACTAGGTGAGCAACCTATATGATACTTGCAACACAAGCAACACAAGCAAGCTAAGGATACACAACAAGTAAAGATTGCTCAAGGTAAAGATAAGAGATAACCACAAGTGGAGACGGTGAAGACGAGGATGTGTTACCGAAGTTCTTTTCCTTTGAGAGGAAGTACGTCTTCGTTGGAGCGGTGTGGAGGCACTATAACACCCCAAAATTTTTAATTGGCTATTTTTTCTTTTTCATAAAGAGAGTATCTTGGATTTTTAATCATGACCTCTCTAAAATTCTTGTTATTCCCGTGATTCATCTTATAAAAATCTCTCATTTAAAAACTTCAATGTTTCATTTTTGATTTCAGATTTGTGGAATTCTTCTTTCAACAATTTTGGCAAGGATTTTAAAATTTTAAGAAGGGGTCATCTTTAAAATAAAACTTGCCTAAATTCCTTTTCTTGAAAAATAGTGGTATTGTCAAAAACTAAAACCCTTTGCAAAATGACCTTACTAAACACTTCTCTGCCTAGGACAGAACCCAAATTCTGCTCTAACTATTCCCCTCCTCTCTCTCTCTCTCTCTCACACACACACACACACACTATTTTCTTTTAATCCAAATTGTTTTTTCCAACAATACTTGACCTTATTAGTAATTGCAAAGGAACTCTCTTTTCTCTAACCCTTCCGACCTCACCAAAATTTCAACAACAAGATCTTAGTACCTACACCAAATTCTTTAAAAACATTCAGGTCCATAGTCCAAATAATTCAAATTTCATTTGGATTAAATTTGGACCAGATTCATATTCCTTGCTCAAAACCCAATCTCTCCTACTCCAACAATTCTGAAACTTTTACAGCATCTCAGAACTACATCAGAGAGCCTCCACAAAAAATTTCAAAAATGCCTAAGGGTCATTGGCATTCACAGTGACTCTGCCTGATTCCTTCCTGGCCTTCAATGCTCTTCGCCGAGGACCCCTCGCCAGCCTCTCCTTGCCGTCTGGCCGGTGGCAAGCCGGTGTAACGGCCGCCGACCACTGCCACGGCGAGCCGTGCGGTCATTTCAGCCACAGGCGGCATTTAACCAGCTCTGCACCGTCCAATGCCGCCCCTGGACTCCCCTGCCTCCACGCATCCCTTATCACCGCGCCTGACCACTGTCCACACCGCCCAGGCCCCACCTGCCAGTCACTGGAGCTGTCCACCGCCTGCCATGGCCGTACCCGAGCTCCACCGCGGGGAAATGGACAGGGCTCGAATTCGTCTATGTTGGCACTTCAAGAAGCCCCCTCCTGTCTCACTGGCACCCACTGTCCAAGCTCACCGCCCGTACCTACCTCCACCGGCCGCCGTAACTCCGGCGTGATCCGAGCCCGTCGGACTACTGGGAAACATAGCATGCAATTTCAAAAAAATTCGTACGTTCACGCAAGATCTATCTAGGAGATGCATAGCAACGAGAGGGGAGAGTGTGTCTACGTACCCTCATAGACCGAAAGCGGAAGCGTTTGAAAACGCAATTGATGTAGTTGAACTTCTTCTAGATCCGACTGATCAAGCACCGAACGTACGTCACCTCCGAATTCTGCACACGTTCAGCTCGATGACGTCCCTCGTCCTCTTGATCCAGCAAAGGTGTTGAGGAAGAAGATGAGTTCCGTCCGCACGATGGCGTGGTGACGGTGATCGTGAAGTGATCCACGTAGGGTTTCGCCTAAGCACTACGAAGATATGACCGGAGGCGTAAACCGTGGAGGGGGGCGCCGCACATGGCTAACAATTGTTGGTGTGTGTTCTAGGCGGGAGGGGGAAGGGAGCAGCCATGGGGCGCTCCAAGTAGGAGGAATCCTACTTGGGGTCCTATCCCAATTCGCCCCCCTTTCCATATTTCTGGAGAGGAAAAAGGGAAGAGGAAGGGGAGAAGGAAAGGGGGGCCCGGAACCCCCTCTTTTTCCTTTCCCCACTCGGCCTCCTTCCTTGGAGGGAGGGGGCGCCACCCTTGTGGGCTGGTGTGCTCCCCTCCTATGGCCCATGTGGCTGATAACCCACAAGTATAGGGGATCGCAACAGTTTTCGAGGGTAGAGTATTCAACCCAAATTTATTGATTCGACACAAGGGGAGCCAAAGAATATTCTTAAGTATTAGCAGCTGAGTTGTCAATTCAACCACACTTGGAAACTTAATATCTGCAGCAAAGTGTTTAGTAGCAAAGTAATATGATAGTAGTGGTAACGGTAGCAAAAGGTAATGATAGCAAAAGTAATTTTTTTGGTATTTTGTAGTGATGATAGCAATAGCAGCGGAAAAGTAAATAAGCGAAGAACAATATATGGAAAGCTCGTAGGCAATGGATCGGTGACACAGAATTATGCCGGATGCGGTTCATCATGTAACAATCATAACCTAGGGTGACACAGAACTAGCTCCAATTCATCAATGTAATGTAGGCATGTATTCCAAATATAGTCATATGTGCTTATGGAAAAGAACTTGCATGACATCTTTTGTCCTACCCTCCCGTGGCAGCGGGGTCCTAACGGAAACTAAGGGATATTAAGGCCTCCTTTTAATAGAGTATCGGACCAAAGCATTAACACATAGTGAATACATGAACTCCTCAAACTACGGTCATCACCGGTAAGTATCCCGATTATTGTCACTTTGGGGTTAACGGATCATAACACATAATAGGTGACTATAGACTTGCAAGATAGGATCAAGAACTCTCATATATTGAAGAAAACACAATAGGTTCAGATCTGAAATCATGGCACTCGGGCCCTAGTGACAAGCATTAAGCATAGCAAAGTCATAGCAATATCAATCTCAGAACATAGTGGATACTAGGGATCAAACTCTAACAAAACTAACTCGATTACATGATAAATCTCATCCAACCCATCACCGTCCAGCAAGCCTACAATGAAATACTCACGCACGGCGGTGAGCATCATGATATTGGTGATGGAGTGTGACGCCCCCGATTCAATCGTACACTAATCATACACGCAAACGTGTACGATCAAGATCAGGGACTCACGGGAAGATATCACAACACAACTCTACAAATAAAATAAGTCATACAAGCATCATATTACAAGTGAGGGTCCTCGAAGGATCGAATACAAGAGCTCGATCATAGACGAGTCAGCGGAAGCAACAATATCTGAGTACAGACATAAGTTAAACAAGTTTGCCTTAAGAAGGCTAGCACAAACTGGGATACGGATCGAAAGAGGCGCAGGCCTCCTTCCTGGGATCCTCCTAACTACTCCTGGTCATCGTCAGCGGGCTGCACGTAGTAGTAGGAACCTTCGGAGTAGTAGTAGTCGTCATCGACAGTGGCGTCTGGCTCCTGGGCTCCATCGTCTGGTCGCAGCAATCGTGTATAGAAAAGGGGAAAAGAGGAAGCAAAGCAACCTTGAGTACTCATCCAAAGTACTCGCAAGCAAGGAGCTACACTACAAATGTATGCATTGGTATCAAATGGAATAAGGCTATCATATGTGGACTGAACTGCAGAATGCCGAAATAAGAGGGGGATAGCTAGTCCTGTCGAAGACTACGCTTCTGGTAACCTCCATCTTGCAGCAGCAGAAGAGAGTAGATGGTAAGTTCACCAAGTAGCATCGTGTAGCATAATCCTACCCGGCGGTCCTCTCCTCGTCGCCCTGTTAGAGAGTGACCACCGGGTTGTATCTGGCACTTGGAAGGGTGTGTTTTATTAAGTATCCGGTTCTAGTTGTCATAAGGTCAAGGTACAACTCCAAGTCGTCCTATTACCGAAGATCACGGCTATTCGAATAGATTAACTTCCCTGTAGGGCTGCACCACATTTCCCAACACGCTCGATCCCCTTTGTCCGGACACACTTTTCTGGGTCATGCCCGGCCTCGGAAGATCAACACGTCGCAGTCCTACCTAGGCACAACAGAGAGGTCAGCATGCCGGTCTAAATCCTATGGCGCAGGGGTCTGGGCCCATCGCCCATTGCACACCTGCATGTTGCGTACGCGGCCGGAAGCAGAACTAGCCCCCTTAATACAAGAGCAGGCTTACGGTCCAATCCTGTGCGCGCCGCTCAGTCGCTGACGTCACGAAGGATTCGGCTGATACCACGACGTCGAGTGCCCATAACTGTCCCCGCGTAGATGGTTAGTGCGTATAGGCCAGTGGCCAGACTCAGATCAAAT
The DNA here is from genome assembly GCF_003073215.2 of Triticum urartu. Taxonomy (NCBI): domain Eukaryota; kingdom Viridiplantae; phylum Streptophyta; class Magnoliopsida; order Poales; family Poaceae; genus Triticum; species Triticum urartu. The sequence continues at coordinate 79,979,275 of NC_053025.1, read as the reverse complement.
ACCAAGATATCGTTGAATGTGTTATCTTGAAATAACCGCGAACGCCGACCAGGGCCAAGCCCACCTCTCTCCTAGGTGGTCTCAACCTGCCCTGTCGCTTCGCCACAAAGATCCACACAGAGGGCTGTCGGGAAAGTATGTCCTTCCAGCCCCCAATTCGTGAATCAACCGCGGGTACTCCTCGAGCCAACCCGACTTTACTCATCACATGTATCATGTATAAAGTATATAGTATATACCCGTGATCACCTCCCGAGTGATCACATCCTGATAGTATAGCATGGCAGACGGACAAGAATGTAGGGCCACTGATGATAAACTAGCATCCTATACTAAGCATTAGGATTGCAGGTAAAGGTAATAACAGTAGTAGCAAGGACAGGCTATGCACCAGGGTAGGATTAATGGAAAGCAGTAACATGCTACACTACTCTAATGCAAGCAGTATAGAGGAGAGTAGGCGATATCTGGAGATCAAGGGGGGGGGGGCTTGCCTGGTTGCTCTGGCAAGAAGGGTCGTCAATACCGTAGTCGACAACAGGGGTACCGACAGCAGTCTCGGGGTCTACCGGAAAGAAGTAACGGAGGGGAACATAATAAATAACAGTGCAATCAAAGCATCACAAGGCATAACATGACAATACGCGGTGCTAGGGGTGCCCTAACGCGGTAAGAGGTGGTACCGGTGAAGGGGGGAAACATCCGGGAAAATATCCCCGGTGTTTCGCGTTTTCGGACAGATGAACCGGAAGGGGAAAGTTGCGTGTTCGCTATGCTAGGGATGTGTGGCGAACGAACGGGCTTCGTATCCGGATTCGTCTTGTCGTTATGAGCAACTTTCATGTAGAAAGTATTTTCATCTGAGCTACGGTTTATTTTATATGATTTTCTAAAGTTTAAATCCTTTTTAGAATTTATTTATTTAATTAAATTGAACATTATCCAGAACAGTGAAAGGTGATGTCAGCATGACATCACCATGACGTCAGCAGGTCGAACCCAGCTGGCCAGAGTCAATTCAGGACTGTGGGTCCAGTGGGACCCACCTGTCATAGACTAACATGTTAATGATGGTTTAATTAAGCAGGATTTGTTAACTTTAATTAATTTATTAGGTTAATTTATCAGATCTAATTAAGTTAACTAATTAATTAATTATTATTTTTAATTATTATTATCTTATCCTTCTTTTTCTATGTTCGTTTTACTCTACTTTCTTTTCTTTCTTTTTTATAGGGGGAGGACCCCACCTGAAAGTGGCTCTGGCCGCCTCCCTCCTATGCACAAACGCACACAGGGGAGGGCAGAGGGTGCGCGGCCGGACATGGCCCCGACGAGGCCATGGTCGCGGCCGACAGCGGGGTTGGCGGCAGGGGACGGCTGCGGGTGCACGGGGCGCGAGCGAGGGTGGCTTATCGGCGGTGGACGCGGTCGACTGTGGCGGCCAGAGGAACCGCCGGAGCCGTGCTGGGGCGGCGGCGCGCTAGCGAGCGACGGGGAGCCGAGGCAGGACGTGGGCGGTGACAGCGGGTCCGGCGAGCGGGCCGTGGGCGCGGCTGCGCGGGGGCAGGGGCTGCGTGCAGTGGCGCGCTGGGCGCGGCCCCAAGCAGCACGCAGGGGAGGAGGCGAGCGCAGCGCGGCGGCGATGGCAAGCGCGGGCATGGGCGGCGGCTGCGGTGCTCAACGCGGAGCGGTGGTGGGTGAGCGGAGCCGAGCGGCAAGGGCGGTGGTAGACGCGGGTGGAGCGGTGGTGACCAAAGGTGGGCTGCGCGCGTGCACGCACCGGCGGGGCATGGGGAAGAGGAGAAGGAGGGGGTCCACACGGGGGTTGTAAGGTCAGGGGCAACGGGGGCGCGAAGAGGAGGGCGAAGACGACCGGGCGACGGGGAGGCAGTCCGGCGAGGGGAGGGGGAGCGGTCCGGGGGGAGCGGTCCGGCGAGGGGCGACGGCGTGGTGGCGACGGGAACCGGCGGCGGCGTCGATGGGGTCGGGGCAGAGGCTGTCACACCCTAGTTAGTTCAAGCATTAGAGTGTGCATCATGTTTAAATTCCTCTTAATTCTGAAATGGGGAAGACAGAACCCCCAACCCCCCTGGAAACAACTAGGGTTTACTAAAAATATTTTTCAATGAACCTGAAATGCCCTTCTAAAAAGTTCACTCTCTTTGTCTTGGGTTAGAACCTCTGGCAAAATTGGTGCACAATTTTCTAGGTCAACAGAAGGTCATTGAATTAAATCGTAAGTATTTGAATTTGGGCATTTAAATGCTATAAAATAATTTAAATGCTCAAATAATTCTGGAAATAAATGTTTGTTGTTGGAAATATTCTAAACAGAGCCCACAATTATTTTCAGGATTTTTGGAAATGTTTTAGTATTTCTAATAAAGCCCAACAGTTGCAGTTTAATAGAAAAGGAAAACAATCAGAAAAAAAGAGAGAGAGGGAAGCCCACATGGGCCTTACCTGTGCTGGCCCAGCCCACCTGGCTCGGCCCAGCCGACTGGCCTTGCCAGTCGTCGTCCTCCTCCCGCCAGAAGGACGAGGAGCGCGTGGCCGGCGCCCGCGGCCACACGCCGGCCACCTCCTGCTTCTGCCGACGCCCTGGAGACGTCCAGGGATGCCACGCCGACCCCCACGTCCCCCTCTCATCCTCCCTCATTCTCCCCCTCGTCTCCCTCACCCTCTCCCGCGATGGCTGAGCGCGATCCTCGCTGCCGTTCGCCATAGACGTCACCAGAGCCACCCCCTCGCCCCTCCAACAAGCCCAATAGCTCCGCCTTGTCGCTCTGGACCTCTCCGCTGACCCACGCGACTCCAAACGCCGCCGAACGCCGTCTTCGCCCTCGTCTTCAACCTCAGGCACCTGAGCCGTCTCCGGTTGATTCGGCGCCGCCAGGACCTCCCCGAGCTCGCTGACCCCCTCTCCGACCCCGCTGTGAGCTCCTCTTCCTCTTCCCCTAGCTCCCGTGCTCGTTTGGCCTCTGTAGTCGCCACTTCCACCGCACCCGAAAGCTCCCCGCCGCCGGCCATGGCGTCGTCGTGGCTAGAGCCACAGTGGCTCGAAGCCAAGCTCACCGTTGTGCTCAGCGCAGCACCAGGAGCCCGTAGCCACCACCAGCTCCTTCTCCTGTGCACCGTAGCGTCGAACCCAACCCCGTCCGAACTCCGGCCGCCGCTGTCGAGCTCTCCAGCATTGTTTCCGGCGTCCCCGTGTCCAACCACTTGCACCACTGGATGCGGCAGCTCCCCAGCTACGCGTAGCACGTCTCCGCCATCATTTTGGTTGCCGGAGCACGAAACCCGCAGCCCTCCGCCGTGTCTGGCCTCGCCGGCGGCTAAACGCCGGCAGGCTTTGACCCGTTGACCGGTGGGTTTGATCGCTGACGTGGACTGGGTGGGCCCAGGTTGACTCCCCTGAGTCAATGACAAGTGGGCCCCCCTCTGCTAACTAAATCAAATTAGTTTTAACTAAAAATAATTAGTTTAATTAACTACTGACACGCGGGACCCACCAGTCAGGTTTGACCTGGACGTCCCCGTTGACCACTGACATCACCCTGACGTAATGCTGACGCAGTAATTAAATTACTAGAATTATTCTTATACAGGAAATTCTAGAAAATAGTGAAAACTTCTAAAAATCATAGAAAATCAACCATAGCTCCAAATGTAAAGAGTTATATATGAAAAATGATCAGAAAAATTCAATCTATCCATCTGTAATGGTTTCATGCATGACAAAACAAGTTAACCTTGCTGTTTAAGCAGAATAAGGTAATGCACTAATGTGGCTATGTTAAATGAACTAACCTTTGAACCTTTGGTTCAAATAAGCACATTCCTTTCTGTTATAGCTTGCATTAGGCCAAGACACATTCATATTGCCATGTCATAGCATGCATCATATTGTTGCATATCGTCATGTGTTGATTGTGTTCCGATGTGTTCTTCGTGGTAGGTTCTGCCTCCGAGGATATTCACGAGTATCCAACTGAAGGGCAGTATCCCACTACCACTCCATCAGGCAAGCAACCCATTGATCATTCCGATACAAACCCATGTTCTCGCTTCTGCTCTTGTTTAGTACATTAAGACAACGCGATTCAAACTGCTGTGAGCTACGGTAGCTGAACCCTTATCCTCTGCATGACCTGTCATTGCCACAGTAACTAGATGAAACCCACTAGCATGTGTAGGAGTTGATTGAGCCATGTATGTGATTCCTACCTTGCTATGCCTGCTATGCTTAGAGTTGTGTTAGGTCTGGTTCATCTAGGTGATGGGCTAGAGTGAAATGCTTATGCCGGTAATGTGAGGGATGTGTTGAACATGTTTTGGTAAAGGTATCGATGAGAGGCCATGTAGGAGTACATGGTGGGTTGTTTCATTGAGGCCGTCCATAAGAACTGAGATCTGTATGTGTGATTTAAGATGCAGTTACTACCGTACATTGGGCCCGAAACCAATGGACCCTCTCGGCTTCTTAATCACCCTAGTACTCTGTCCAGGAGTTGCAAATAGTTTCTGGTGTTTGTAGGTTATGTGTTGGCGGCCATGCGTAGCGCTAACCCTAGGGGTGGGCTATGTTGCGGTAGATACACCATGGCACGGTGTACCGAGTCATTCGTTTGGTGTGTCGGGAACCCTGTTCACATCGTTCGGGGCCGTAAGTGGAAACCTCGGCCGGACTCCCTGCGGATGGAACCTGGATAGGCGATAAACCTGGACTAGAGACTTAAGTGTTTAGGTAGGCCGTGGCCGACACCCTCGCTGGGCTTCCGCTTGAAGGTTGCCGAGTACATGTCGTGTAAACGGCGGTAAGTGGTGAAAGCGTGTATGAAGAAGTACACCCCTGCAGGGTATAAAACTATTCGAATAGCCGCGTCCGCGGTAAAGGACTACTTGGTTGCCTATACAGTTCATAGACAAGTTAATGGATACTAATAAAAGACTCAAGATAAGTGTGAGTACCGAGGATGGCCCTCTCGTAGGATGATGGGGGAGGATCCTCGGTGGAGTATTGTGTTGGTGAGTAGTGGACTCGTGTGCGAAAACTATTTTACTGGTGGAGTTCCGTAGGATAGCTTAGCCAAGAGTCAAAGCTGGCTTGCTGCAATAACCCCACCACCTTCTTGAGAATAAGCATGTACAGTAGGTTCTGTTGTAAGACTTGCTGAGTACCCTTGTACTCATGTTTGCTTAATTACTATTTTCAGAAGACAACACCGCCCCCTCCGATGGGTTCTACGTAGACCTTGACGTCGACGAGTGACTAGCCACCCAGGTGGTGATCCTGGCCATGGAGGGCCCTATGTAGATAGACAGGCTTCGAGAAGCCTTCTTTCTTTCTAGAGTCTGTACTCAGACTAGTTGCTTCCGCATGTGCTTGTATGATTGTATGAATTGAGTGTCGGGTCATGCGACCCCTATCTGTATGAACATGTTATGTATGGCTCTCTAGAGCCTTTAAATAAAGTACTTGAGTTGTAGAGTTTTGTTGTGATGCCATGTTGTATGTACTCATATCGGGCATATTGTGTGTATGATTGAAATGCTTGGTATGAGTGGGATCCGATAATCTAGTTGTTTATCCTTGGCAGCCTTTCTTATGGGGAAATGTAGTCTAGTGTTCCTCGAGCCATAGTAGTCCGCTACAGCCCGGTTCACCGGAGTCCTGCTAGCCCAGCACTACTGTTCAGGACACTTGACTGGCCGGCATGTGTTTCACTTTGTTCCTATGTCTGCCCCTTCGGGGAAATGTCACACGGTGACTTCCGGAGTCCTGCCTAGCCTGCTACAGCCCGGGTTCCCCGGAGTCCTGTTAGCCCGGTGCTACAGCCCGGAATCACTCGCTGATGACCGACATGCTCGATGTGATTCATGTATGCCTGTCTCCATAGGTCTATGCCGCTTTGGGTTCACGACTAGCCATGTCGGCCCGGGTTCTCTGTCATATGGATGCTAGCGACACTAACATATACGTAAGCCAAAAGGCGCAAATGGTCCCGGGCCATGGTAAGGCGACACCCGTGGGATACCGTGCGTGAGGCCGCAAAGTGATATGAGGTGTTACCGGCTAGATCGATGTGGCTTGGAATCGGGGTCCTGACAGAGGCGCTCTGGGTGGCGGCGGCGAGGCGTGGTGTCGGGGACGAGCGACGGCGTCACGGCCTCCTCTAGTTCCTGCCCCGATTCAGATCGGGGGGGAGAGGGAGGAGAGAGTGGGGTGGGGATCGTGGGAAGTGGGGACTGGGGTGGTTAGGGTTACGGGGTGTGGGAGGGTTAAGTGGCGGGGGTGGGCCGGCCCGTTCGAGCGGGTGAGGCCAGCTGGGCCACCTGGCCCCGGGGGTTCCTTCTCCTTTTCTTTATTTTTGTTTTGCCTATTTTTTGCTTTCTTTTAGTTTCCTTTTATTTTAGTTTTAGTAAATTACCAAAGTGGCACCTAAATAGATTTTACAAATTATGCCACTGCCACAATAGTTTAATACTTATAACAATTTAGTTTTGAAAATGTTTATTATTTTTAAAGCATTTAAATAATTGTATTTGCTACTGTTTTATTCATTTTAGAGTATTTAAACATTTTATAAAAGTGTGGTTTCTCCACCATAATTACCTATGGATTGTTTGGCTCACTCCGAACATTTTAGTTTTAATATTTGAAAACTTTTATTGTTTGCTTGATTTTGAATTTGAATTCGAACCGATTTCGAACTAACGCGAGATTAGCAACAGTAATCGAGGTGACATGGCATCATTAGCAGAGGTTTACTGTAGCTTAAATATCCGGGTGTCACAATTCTCCTCCACTACAAGAAATCTCGTCCTGAGATTTAAGAGGTAGTAGAAGGGGGAAGGTTTGGTAACGAATCTAGCAGGTCTTCTCATTCTGGCTAGCTCTTCTCGAAGAGACCGGTCCAATACATTGACGTCTTCATTTCTCTACTTCAGGTCATCATGATGAAGTCGGCATCCTTTCTTCGGGATCTTCATCGTATTTGCGAATAGGTAAGGAGGCAGATCGGCAACGACAAAATGCTATAAGGGTAATAATCTAGGATTGACCCATGAATGAGCATATGAGTACCTCTCGAATTGAACAAATAAGACACATCGAGAGTAAAGTTGGAAGGTACAATAAGAAGTTTCAAGCAGCCAGGCAATCGTTCAATGCCTAGTCAGAAGGTGAAAGGAGTTTCAAGCAACGGAATAATTATTGTGTCCGATGCCAGAATTGATGATCTCATCGGAAGGTGGCTCATGAATTACATACGATTCCACGCGAGAGGAATAACTTTGGGAACAGAGGATATACAGGAGAGTCAGGTTTCGATCCTGTGGAACTGTGGGTTATGGGCCCACCATGTGGGGTAAAAGTAGGAAGAGCGAGGACATCTTGCACGATCATGTAAGCAAGGTATGTTAGAGGATAGCTTATCAGTTATGTCGGCAACAACATTAGTACCAAGGGCGAGGGACGAAGAGAACCATTCTCCTGCTCGTTGAACGAGGCGGACCAATAGGCAAGGTTATCGTCCATCGGTGGCTACCGGAATGTCATCAACAATAGTAACAGGGTCTTGCTGACAGAATTGTACAACGAGGGGTTTATATAAGCAGGAAATATTACTGCTTATATAATATAGATCACAAGAAGGTTTAAACAATCCAATGGAAAGGCAAAGTGATTATCAGGTTTAAACAGAACAATGGAAAAGAAAAATGTGTATGCACACATATTTCGGGGGTATATCCTTCCCAAGGGCAGGCGGCGCATGTTATCCATGACAGGATATGAAGTAGAAAACCATTTGGGTAAGGGGGGAATATCATGATATTACCCACACAATGGTGTTAGGAAAATTGATAAAGAAAATTTAGCATTGTGCTTCAAATGTTCTTATTGAAAATCGGAGTACCACATACATGCTTTGAGATAGCATTGACAAGGTCATTGGGTAAGGACTAGACTTTGGATTCACAAAGGATCCATCGGAAACAAATTATAGAATAAGTCTTACAATTTCCTCATGGAAGAATGGCTAAACTTTCTAAAAAGGATACTATAACAATAGGTCCTCCGGCAAGGTGTGCTAAGCATGACATCACCTTACCGGGTCATATAAAGACCAACATTATAACGCTTGGAAATATGTTCCAACCATCATATCTGACCGAGATTCAGATTTGATTGGTGTCAGGATACCTCAGACTCAGGATGCCTGAGAAGAAGAGGTGCAACACAATTGACGAGATGACACTGTAAGATTCTTGGGAAATGAACTATGGAAGCGAGTTCCAAAACAAGAGTTCATCATTAAGCCAAGGAGAGGATGAGGAGGTGGCTGATGGACTCAGCGATAATTCATCAAGATTTCCAAAAGGATGGATTTCCACAATTATGTGAACAAGGATATAACATTTGTCAGATCAAATGATATAATGAAGTATGCTCGAGGAAAACACACATAATTAAACATTGGTTGAAAGGTGCACCCGAAAGATGGGCTTAGGTAGCATGATTAATGTTAGAATGGTGGTTCAATAATCAATAGTATCAGAATGAACTATCGGTCATTAACTTCAAAGCAATAGGGTTGCTAGAAGTTTTGAATTTTTCACATCACAATCCATTTGTCGGTATTCCGGTTGGAACACGGGGGCCATGAAAAGAATGGTGATGGTGAGAAGCATCACTTGCATAAATAATTCATAAGAGGTGGTGAAATTCTCACAACATACTTGACATAAAAGATGGTAATATTCCAAGGTAAAGAAGTACAAACGCTGGATAGCAAGGAACTCAAGGTATAACACAAAACACGATCATGTTTGTGTTGGAGGTAAGGCAATAAAGTGGCCGATGATAAGACAAATCATCGAGGGCAAGGATGGTATTTCTCATCATGAATTCGATTGATCTCCTGGAAGGAGTCAAGATATTGATAATGATCATGACAAATTTTGTCGACAGGCTCCATGAAGAAGCAATCAAACAACGACTACATCAAGCAACATGACTGATGCAGCGAAAGATTATTGGAACCACATATATGACACAAACTCAAAATCAAGATTGTTGTCCAAGGCGAAATGATATGATGAGGAAAATCGACATAAGCTTAGCTCATCATCAAAAATTGTGCTCCGAGAAGAAGGACCAGGTAGCACAGTTAAAATAGGCACGACAAGGATATAGCCAAACAGGCTAGGAATGACATGATCGAGTTCAAACTCGTAAGTAATGAAGGTTATCAAGAGTTGTTTAATCGTGGTGCGGACTTGCGTCAGTTATCGGTGTCTTTGAGTGTTTAGTAACTCAGAGCCCATGAAAAATTAGAATCAGCGAGAAGGTAGCACCTGATGAAGAACTCGTAAGAGGTTATGCAGTTCCATGATAATCTCGAGATATCATAGTTTAATACTCGACGGTAGATCAAAGTAAAGGCTGGACAGGTGCAATGATCTGCAGAAGATAAGTGCTTCAACTTGTCCGAGAAATGGTATTAAGGAGAAAATATGGTTGAAACCATGATTGCAAAGGACCAAACATAGATACATGACGAACTTATAACAAGGGGATTATTATCATTTACCAGAAGCTTCGATGATAAGTTCCACATCGGGTCCATGGGCATGAACGCAAAGGCTCAAGGTCGACTCCCACTTCTTCAATGCATAACCTTTCATTTTACTTCTCGCTTTTGATGAAGCTGTAGTGTAGAAATTTTATCTGGCGAAACAACAAAAGTGTATGACTCGCAAAAAATTTCGGGTTCATACGGTTTGCGAAAGGCATAGGTTCAACCCGTCAGGGTATCGTGGAAACATATACCACAAGCTTCAATCGTAAATACCACCAGCTTGAAAACAGAGCATGGTTGAGAAAACAGAGGATACAAATTACTAGAGGCTTTATATATCCGTGGAAAGGCTCACAAGCTTACTGAATATGAAGGGTGTTGTCGGATAAATTTCCGACAAAGGGTCTGGTGGTCCACAAGAGATCTGATGTGAGCATCGGTACTCAACCAGAGGAAGAAAGAATGCAAGGAGACCAGATTATAGAAGCAACTGACTAACTCAAAGCTCAAATGCAAAGGAATTATGAATTCCAAGACAAGGGATCAGAAGCAATGCTCTGATTAGGGATGGATAAGTTGAATAGCCTTAGGGGTACAATCGATGGCAATTTGATTGGTCGAGATCCAGCTCATGTTTAAAATGACGTCTGAGCCGGAAGGATGAAATGAAGGATCTGATTAAGGATTGCGAGCATTCACAACATATTGATTCAACAGACTCAAACTGATAATGACTAAGGATGCCAATAAGATTACCAGACTTATGAGGTTAATCATAATGCAAGCAAGCAAGTATTTCAAGAGCAATAGGCTGTTGAGGATTTTCAGAGATCGATTGGTATTTCGAAGACTTTTGTGAAAAACATGTATCCAGTGGGGATGAGCGGATACTTTATAAGTGCGAGAAATTATTCGTAGGGGTATTCAGGTTGCAAAGAACTGCAAGGGCAGTGGGCACAAGGTATTTTCGGAACAATAGAGAGAATTTCGGGGTATCTTGTAATAACAAGATTAACTGGGAATAAAAATAAGGATGACACGTGTAGGTATTTATCCATAGGGATATTTCGGTGGTACGCGATGGCAAAAGCAATGGGCACAAAGTCTCGAGAGAACAACGGAGAGTATCTCCGGAATCCTTCGGTACAGCAGGCGATCATCTATAACAAGGGGCTCTTCGGGTGGATGTGATCACGAGAACCTAATGTTAGAGTTAGTAAAAACCATTTCACCCGAATAGAAGAGAGATCAGAATCCCAGAGTAAAGATCGAGGAGTAAAAGATCCTAATACCACCCAATGGCGACGTGAGCCCGTAAGACACACAACCATGTTAGTAAAAGTTTTTCATTGACTAGACTCGACTTCAGCCAAGGAGTGTGGAAGGGGGATTCCTACAGGCAGTCGGCTCTAATACCAACTTGTGACGCCCCCGATTCAATCATACACTAATCATACACGCAAACGTGTACGATCAAGATCAGGGACTCATGGGAAGATATCACAACACAACTCTACAAATAAAATAAGTCATACATGATGAAACTATGTACCTAGGGTAGGGGCACGGACCCGTCCAAAGAGCCCTACCCAAGGACATCCCTAGAAGAAGTCACCTTTCAATCGACTTGAAGGTATCTCACTCGACGGGTTCAAGACACTCGACCAAGAAGCTACCACTCGACCATGAAGCTAGCCACTCGACCGCCAGGAGATCTGAAGTCACTCCGCAGGCAAACGGTCGGCTATTAATTAGTCTTTATGGTCATTGTAGCACTCTATTAGGGGCATTACCAGTAACGCCCAACCTTAAATGTACCTTAAACCCTGCATTACTGAGGGCAGGAGAGGTCCGGCGAACTCTATATAAGTCACCCCCCTCCTCAGTATGAAGGGTTCGCACCCCTGTTATTCACACGCCAGTAATCCAGTCGACCGCCTCCGGGCACCGAGACGTAGGGCTGTTACTTCCTCCGCGAAGGGCCTGAACTCGTACATCTTGGTGTGTTTACAACTTCCCAATAGCTGAGATCTAGCCTCTCCATACATACCCCCCTACATCACTGTCAGAGTTAGAACCACGACAGTTGGCGCCCATCGTGGGGCAGGAATCTTAGCGCCTGATTGGAGAAGTTGCGATTTTCCCGATCCCTTGATCATGGTTTCGTGCGGAGTTTTGGTGGAGGGCCGCGAGATCTACCTCGGCGCGCTCACGTTCATCGCCGACGACTCCGCCTGGCTTCAGGAGGCGCCACTCGACATCGACGCGCTCCCCGTCTGCGGTGCGATGCATTTCCGCGCATGCGTTCGTGGCGTCCTCCTGCGGCAGCCGTCGACCCAGTATCGGTCGGCCCCCGTATCGTCTCCCCGCTCTGTCTCCCACCGGCGCAAGCGCTCCGGTCGGTCGAGACTTCAGAGGTGGGTGAGGCATGCCGTGGCTCGCCAGTCGGCCGCCCCGCAAGTCGCGGCAATCGAGCCCGACGAATCCCTCTGCGGCCTGTTCGACCGGCTCCGCAGAGACCGCATCCGAGTGCGACAGCAGTGACCCAGCGGCTGAGATCCTGGCGGTCGATCGAACGCACAGTCCTCCCGGCTTCCCTCGCGCTGGTGGAGGCGCGGGTGGGGGCGACCCGTCGCATCCCCACGATGAGTATCTCCCCGAACCTCTCACGTCATTGCAGCGAGAGGAGCTTCGCCGCCGGAACACGGACGCACTCCGCACTCCTATCGTCGGAGAGTCCCCCGAGGCCCGGGCCTTGGAGGACGCGCGCTTGGCTAATTTGGCCGAGCGCACTCGACTGGAGAATCTCCAGCGAGCACTCGACGAGCAAGCGCGTCAGCGGGCTCCCGAGTCTAGTCGACGCCAGCTCTTCCCGCCGACGCAGGTATACCGAACCCCAGTTCAGAATTTGGCCGCCGCGGCCCGTATAGCAGAATCGATTCAGCCCTCCCAGTCGGAAGCTGGCAGGGGCTTGTTACAGATCAGAGCGTTGCTCCGAGCGGCGGGAAACCAGAATTCCGCTGTTTCTCAGTCGCGGAACATGATCCACAGTCGATCCGTTGCAACAGATACAGTCCAGTCGGCTCACAGCCCGAGATCGCCCCCGAGGCGCGAGGGACGTGGTGACCGGCATGATCAGTACAGGAGGAATGAGCAGTATGATCACCGGTTCGATCGTGATGATCGACGTCGAGTGCCAACCCCTCCCCTGAGGAGTGGGTCGTATCCGCCTCGACGGCAAGATGACAGACGCCCTCATAGTGTTGGGCAGAGGATTCCAGTCGACCCCAGGGACCCAAGCTTTGATGCGAGATCCATCCTCGTTCAAGGTTTGGTTGACAGGAACAGAGCTCATCGAGAAGGCCACAATAGAGATGCGCCTGCCAGCAGCAGAGTACATGCTTCAGGGCCAGAGTGTTTCAGTCGAGCCATCAGAGCCGCAGTGATTCCTCCCAATTTCAGGCTGGCGATTGGAATCAGCAAGTTCACCGGTGAATCTAAGCCTGACACTTGGCTCGAAGATTACCGAGTGGCTGTACAGATTGGCGGTGGCAATGATGAGGTGGCCATGAAGCATTTGCCTCTCATGTTAGAGGGCTCAGCCAGAGCGTGGCTAAATCAGTTGGCACCCAGCAGCATTTACACTTGGGAGGACCTCTCCCGAGTGTTTATCACAACCTTTGAAGGAACATGCAAGCGACCTGTAGGCCTTACAGAGTTGCGGTCTTGCGTGCAGAAGCCGAATGAAACTCTGAGGGAATACATCCAGAGGTGGATCACACTGCATCACTCGGTTGAGAATGTGCCAGACCATCAAGCAGTTTGTGCCTTCAAGGAAGGCGTTAAATACAGAGAGTTGAATCTGAAGTTCGGTCGAACTGGAGAGATGTCTCTGAATCGGATGATTGAGATTGCCATCAAGTACGCTAATGGTGAAGACGAGGACCGACTCCGGAGTGGCAAGCACAAGGCAGTCGCCCAAGAAACCAGAGGAAACTCCAGTCGGAAACAGAAGCGGAAGGCCGAGCCAGCCGCTCCTGGGGAGGCCCTGGCCGTAGCCCAGGGAAACTTCAAGGGAAAACCCAAGGGCACCTGGAAGCCCAAGAAAGTCAAGGATCAAGATGGAAATGATGTTTTGGATCTGCCATGTCACATCCACACCAAGAAAGATGAAGAGGGTAATTTCATTTACCCAAAGCATACCAGTCGACAGTGCCGGCTCCTAATCCAGCAGTTTCAAGGCAAACAGTCCAAGGATAAGGAGAAAGAGTCGGACAGAGTCGAGGACAAGGAAGACAGTGACGATGGATACCCCCAAGTCAATTCCACCCTGATGATTTTTGCTGATGTCGAAAGCAAAAGTCGACTGAAAGTCATTAACCGTGAGGTGAATATGGTTGCTCCGACAACACCCAGTTATCTGAAGTGGTCTCAGACTGCCATCACGTTCGACCAGTCTGATCACCCTACGCACATTGCCACCCCTGGGAGGCAAGCTTTGATGGTCGATCCAATTGTCGAAGGCACTCGACTGACCAAAGTCCTGATGGATGGTGGCAGTGGCCTGAACATACTGTACGCCGAAACTTTGAAAGGAATGGGCATTCCGATGTCCAGACTAAGTACCAGTAACATGAGCTTCCACGGAGTCATTCCTGGCAAGAAAGCCGAATCACTCGGCTAGATTGCTCTTGATGTGGTTTTCGGCGATTCAAAGAATTACCGCAAGGAAAAGTTGACATTCGAGGTTGTGGACTTCCAAAGTGCTTATCATGCCATTTTGGGCAGGCCAGCTTACGCACGCTTCATGGCTCGACCATGTTACGTGTACCTCGAACTGAAGATGCCTGGCCCTAAAGGTGTAATCACTGTTATAGGCAACCGAAAGAAAGCAGAAGAGTGTTTTCAGAAAGGCTCAAAGATCGCTGATGCTCAGATGGCAGTGGTCGAGCTACAAGATTACCAAAAGACTGCCGATCCGAGTGAATTTCTACGAGCCAAGAAGCCTGCTTCAGAATCAGCTTTTCAGTCGTCCGGTGAAACAAAGCCAGTCCACATTCACCCGACCGACCCCGATGCTGCCCCGACTCACATCTCAACGACGCTCGACTCCAAATAGGAAGAAGCGCTCGTCCAGCTCCTCCGTGAGAACTGGGACATCTTCGCATGGAAGCCCTCTGACATGCCTGGAGTTCCCAGAGGGCTGGCTGAGCACCGTCTATGAGTCGACCCAAAATTCAAGCCTGTGAAGGAACATCTTCGACGGTCCGCCGTCCAGAAGAAGCAAGCCATTGGCGAGGAGGTAGCTCGGCTCTTAGCAGCGGAGTTCATCCGAGAGATTTACCACTCCGAGTGGCTTGCCAATGTCGTCATGGTCCCCAAGAAGGACAAGTCACTTCGCATGTGCATTGATTTCAAACATATCAATCGGGCCTGCCCAAAAGATCATTTTCCTCTCCCTCGCATCGACCAAATAGTCGACTCGACTGCGGGGTGCGAGAGATTGTCTTTTCTAGATGCCTATTCCGGGTACCATCAGATCCGTCTGTATGGACCCAACGAGATCAAAACAGCTTTCATCACTCCATTCGGATGCTTCTGTTACGTCACCATGCCGTTCGGCCTCAAGAACGCCGGAGCCACGTTCATGAGAATGATTCAGAAGTGTCTACTCACTCAAATCAGTCAGAATGTGGAGGCGTACATGGATGATATTGTGGTCAAGTCACGGAAAGGTTCCGACCTGCGGGCTGACCTTGCTGAAACCTTTGCCAACCTCAGGAGGTATGATATCAAGCTCAATCCATCAAAGTGCACGTTCGGAGTTCCAGGTGGAAAGTTACTCGGTTTTCTCGTTTCCGAACGGGGGATCGATGCCAATCCTAAAAAAGTTGGCACCATACTCCGGATGAAGCGTCCTGTACGCGTGCACGATGTCCAAAAGCTTACAGGCTGCTTGGCCGCTCTAAGTCGATTCATTTCTCGTCTCGGTGAAAAGGCGTTGCCTCTTTACCGACTGATGAAGAAGTCTGACAAGTTCGAGTGGACTCTAGAAGCTGACACAGCATTTGCAGAGCTCAAAGCTCTGCTCTCCACCCAGCCGGTGCTTGCTGCCCCAATCAGCAAAGAGCCTCTGCTGCTTTACATTGCAGCCACAGGACAAGTTGTCAGTATAGTACTTACGGTCGAGCGGGAAGAAGAAGGAAAGGCCTTCAGAGTTCAGCGCCCAGTCTATTATCTGTCTGAAATTTTGACCCCTTCAAAACAAAGATACCCTCACTATCAGAAGCTTGTATATGGGATTTACATGACCACGAAGAAGGTTGCACATTACTTCTCCGACCACTCCATTACAGTCGTCAGCGACGCCCCACTGTCAGAGATTCTGCATAACAGAGATGCAACTGGTCGAGTGGCCAAGTGGGCGATTGAACTCCTTCCCTTAGATATCAAGTTTGAAGCAAAGAAGGCTATCAAGTCCCAAGCAATCACAGATTTCATCGCCGAGTGGATTGAACAGCAACTTCCGACTCAAGTTCACTCGGAGCACTGGACCATGTTCTTCGATGGATCTAAGATGTTGAATGGTTCCGGTGCTGGGGTAGTTCTAGTCTCCCCCCGAGGAGATAAGCTCGGATATGTTCTCCAGATTCACTTCGATTCCTCCAATAATGAAGCAGAATATGAAGCACTTTTGTACGGGTTGCGCATGGCCATTTCACTCGGCGTCCGTCGCCTCATGGTCTATGGTGACTCAGATTTGGTGGTTAATCAGGTGATGAAGGAGTGGGACGTCAGAAGTCCGGCTATGACTGGTTATTGCAATGCAGTGAGAAAGCTAGAAAAGAAATTCGAGGGGTTGGAGCTTCATCACATCCCCCGACTGAAAAATCAGGCAGCTGACGATTTGGCAAAGATAGGCTCCAAGAGAGAAGCCATTCCCAGCAACGTGTTCCTGGAGCACATTCACTCACCGTCGGTCCAAGAAGATCCTTTTATAGAAGAAGCCCCGCAGCCGAAAAGTGCCACAGATCCGACTGAAGTCGAAGTTCTTGCTGTGGTCGACCTAATCATGGAAGTCTTGGCAATCACTCCCGACTGGACGATACCATACATCGCGTATATCCTAAGGAAAGAACTCCCAGAGGACGAGGAAGAGGCTCGACAGATCGTCCGCCGATCCAAGGCCTTCACAGTCATAAAGGGGCAGTTGTATAGAGAAAGCGCGACTGGAATTGGTCAGAAGTGCATAACACCAGAAGAGGGTCGGATAATCCTTGATGATATCCACTCGGGGACCTGTGGTCACCATGCGTCCTCTCGGACCATTGTGGCTAAAGCATACCGAGCGGGATTTTACTGGCCTAGAGCAAATGAGATGGCAAAAGAGATAGTCGACAAGTGTGGAGGGTGCCAGTTCTACTCCAACATGTCACACAAGCCTGCGTCAGCCCTGAAGACCATTCCACTCGTCTGGCCCTTTGCTGTCTGGGGACTAGACATGGTTGGTCCACTGAGAACAGGCAGAAGTGGTTTCACTCATGTGCTTGTGGCAGTCGACAAGTTTACCAAATGGATTGAAGCTAAGCCTATCAAGAATCTTGATTCTTGCACTGCTATCAGTTTCGTCAGAGGGCTAACATTCAGATATGGAGTCCCGCATAGCATCATCACTGACAATGGGTTAAACTTCGATTCGGACAAGTTCAGAGCTTTTTGCGCCTCTCAAGGTACTCGAGTCGACTACGCATCAGTCGCCCATCCCTAGTCGAATGGACAAGCTGAAAGAGCAAATGGTCTGATTCTCAAAGGACTAAAGCCTCGACTGATGCGTGATCTCAAGCACGCGGCAGGTGCTTGGGTCGACGAGCTTCCGTCAGTTCTGTGGGGATTGAGGACCACCCCTAACCGGTCGACTGGAAGAACTCCATTCTTTCTGGTTTATGGAGCCGAAGCAGTTCTGCCAAGTGATCTTCTTCACAACGCGCCCCGAGTCGAGCTTTACACCGAAGATGAAGCAGAACAGGCCCGGCAAGACGCAGTCGACCTCCTAGAAGAAGAGAGGGAGATGGCCATGATCAGATCGACCATTTATCAGCAAGACTTGCGTCGATTCCACGCCCGGAATGTGAAGAGTCGAGCCTTCCAAGAAGGAGATTTGGTCCTCCGATTGGATCAACAGAAACCACACAAGCTTGCTCCTACTTGGGAAGGCCCCTTCATCGTCACCAAAGTCCTCCACAATGGAGCGTATCACCTCTACAATGTTGATCGCCAGATCGACGAGCCACAAGCTTGGAATGCGGAACTACTCCGCCCCTTTTACACTTGAGTTCTCCCTTGGACGAGATGTAATAAGAAAAAAAATTCTGCAGTTCATTTTTACCAAAGACAAGAGCGTCCCAATAATTGCTGTCACTCTTGTTTACATACGAAATCCCCCAGTGGGTGACTTAGCTGCGAATCCGTTTCGCCTAAGTTTGAAAAATCCTACCGAGTGGAGAGCAATCCTCCCACTCGGGGGCTTAGCTGCAGCCCAGCGCTCGCCTAAGTGTTTAAAAATCCTACCGAGTGGAGAGCAATCCTCCCACTCGGGGGCTTAGCTGCAGTCCAGTACTCGCCTAAGTTCTCTCACTTAGAGGCTTAGTTGCAGTCAGGCGCTCGCCTAAGTATATAAAAATCCTACCGAGTGGAGAGAAATCCTCCCACTCGGGGGCTTAGCTGCAGTCCAGTACTCGCCTAAGTTCTCTCACTTAGAGGCTTAGCTGCAGTCAGGCGCTCGCCTAAGTATATAAAAATCCTACCGAGTGAATAGCAAACCTCCCACTCGGGGGCTTAGCTGCAGCCCAGCGCTCGCCTAAGTGTTTAAAAGTCCTATCGAGTGGAGAGCAAACTTCCCACTCGGGGGCTTAGCTGCAGCCCAGTGCTCGCCTAAGTGTTTAAAAATCCTACCGAGTGGAGAGCAAACCTCCCACTTGGGGGCTTAGCTGCAGCCCAGTGCTCGCCTAAGTGTTTAAAAAATCCTACCGAGTGGAGAGCAAACCTCCCACTCGGGGGCTTAGCTGCAACCCAGCGCTCGCCTAAGTGTTTAAAAATCCTACCGAGTGGAGAGCAATCCTCCCACTCGGGGGCTTAGCTGCAGTCCAGTACTCGCCTAAGTTCTCTCACTTAGAGGCTTAGCTGCAGTCAGGCACTCGCCTAAGTATATAAAAATCCTACTGAGTGGAGAGCAAACCTCTCACTCGGAGGCTTAGCTGCAGCCCAGTGCTCGCCTAAGTACAAGGCACAACCCAATCCGCGAGTCGACTGCTACCTTCCCCTTCGGAGCTGCGCCGCAGATACAAGGTTATTCCGAGTGAAGATCAAGATCCACTCAACGAATCAAACCATGAAGATATTCAACGAGAAATCGAAATCAGATAAAGCCTAAAAGGTCCCAGACCTCAGATCAAAGTACTCAAGCCCTCAGCTCGGCGGAGTTTAACGGTTACAAATCCACTCGGCATTCCGAGGCAAATTTAAAGTGAAGCATAAAAGTTTTTTCATTCCTCAGGAGGAGGACTGGAAGGGGCGACGAACTCGTCCAAGTCGATCCCGTCTGCAATACGAGTGGCAGCAGCAATAAAAGTCTCCATGAAGTCCTGAAAGTTGTGCTTCCTGGTATTGGCAACTTGGATGGCGGCCAGCTTTTCTTCTTGCGCCTCCTTGCAATGGACGCGGACCAGAGACAGAGCGACATCAGCACCACATCTAGCAGAAGATTTCTTCCATTCTGCCACTCGACCCGGGACTTCATTCAGTCGGACCATCAGGGACTCGAGGTCGTTCTGAAGTGTCGTTCCGGGCCAGAGTGATGTGTCGATCCGCGACATCGCAACCTTCAGCCGAGCAAGATAATCAACGACGCTGGTAACACGAGACTCCAGTCGGAGCACGTTCATAGCAGCCTCGTCCTTCACGAGAGAATTGGCGGGATCCAAGCCTGGCTCCACTCGACTGGTTTCCTCTTCGAAGCTCTGGCAGAATTCTGCAAACACGATTCAAGAATAAGACAGTGGCCGTACCCGGGCTCGGCAACTACAAGACAGCCGGGTTGGAATAATTACCTTCGAGCATGACGAACAGCTTCTTGGCGAGCCCTCCGAGATAAGCCTCCAGATCTTTTACCTTCCCCGCCAGCTCGCCCGCCTTGTCATGCAGAGCCATCTTTTCTTTCTTCAGTCGACTGGCATCTCGATTAGCTGTCTCGAGAGCAGTTTTCAGTCTGGAGTTCTCCTGTTCAAGAGTTCCGACCGAAGCCAGCTTCTCTTCTGCGAGCTTCATTTTACTCGAGGCCTCCTTCTGTGCCTCTGCAAGGTCTTGATCCTTCTTCTTCAGAGCTTCCTCTAGTTTATCTGCGGCGCGTCGAGTGGAACCAACATCAAGAATGGACAAGAAAGAAAAGCCACCCGTTAAGAATGGAGAACCTCACCAGCCATACCTTTTGCTTCTTCTTGCACCTTCTTCAAATTCTCCCGAGCAAGCTTCAAGTTAAGGTTGAGCTGGATCTGCTGATTCTCCAACTCAGTATAGCGAGCTACAAGTTCGCAAGATTTCTGTAAAAAGAAAAATCAGTCGATAGACGTCCAAGACAAGTTGCTTCCGAGCAACCAAGAGACAATGATGACGTTTCTAAGACTACAGCCGAATCAAGAACATTCGACAGTAGTCTCAGGGACTACACCCAGTGGGTGCACTCAGTGTGCCCCCACTGGTTCGACCAAAAAAAACAAAGAGAAAGAGAGAAAAAGTCGACTGCCCGCAGTCGACCGGATACAGTTCCACTCGACCTGGCCCGACCAAACCGAGTGAAGAAATACAGCTAGAGCAACACAATGTAAAGACTACAGTCGACTGCCAGCAGTCCACCGTAGTCTCGGGGACTACACCCAGTGGGTGCACTTAGCGTGCCCCCACTCGTCCAAGGATTGGTAGACACACCCAGTGGGTGTACAGATACAGATACAAAAGATCTTCGAAAAAGAGACTCTTCAAACAGCATATCATAACAGACCAAGTGTTGAGTCGACTGACCTGGACGTTGCTCTGAAGAGCCGAACTCGCGTCATAGGCTGCTTGGCTGGCCTCCCGAGCCATCTTCACTTGCTCCATCATGATCCCCGCTTGGCGTATAGCCTCCTTTGCAGCAGCCGCTTGGTCCTCAGGGACGGGGTACGCAGCAAAAAGCGAAGGTGGATCCGCAGTTGACGCCGAAGGCCGCACGCTCGTCAGAGGAATGGCGAAAGTCACAGAAGCCCGAGTGGTGTCACCACCATCCCGAGCCATGGCCTCAGACGCCAGAGCAGGTTGGGGAGTCTTGTCAGCCGACGGTCTCTTGTTCCTCCTCATTCTCAGCGGTTCGTTGTCGTCGTCATCCGGAAGGTCGATAACATGAGGAGGGGCTGCAAGAGAAACATTCAATCGACCAGAGTTGCAATAAATGATCAGTCGACTCAAAGCAGAACGTCAGTAATCGTACTAGGGTTGGAGGTAACAGCATCCTCCATCTCTTGGTCGTCGTCCTTGGCGGAGACCTCAGAAGTAGCAGCGCTGCAAATCTCGAAAGTCAGTCAGTTGGCTCAATGAATCGACCAAGGATTCGTCCATGGTCGACGAAGGAAAGCAAGTTTTATTATTACCCGGAAATGGTAGGGACAGCTATCTTCATCTTGGGCAGAGCCTTGGGCGGCTTGGACAGCGTCGTGCGTGGGTGCTTGGGAACCTTCCCAGTCGGCGTAGGAGAAGAGGTCCGAGGGCGTTTCGACGACTGCCCAACAGAAGCAGTCGCCTTGCCACGTTCCCGCGCTGGGTCGTGTGTGTGCTTGGACCGCCCCTCTGGGCGAGGGGGTTCGACCTCCTCCTCCTCCTCTTCGCTGGAGTCGACGTTGTCGTCTCCCTCTCCTTCACCGTCGGACTCCCACTTGCCTTGGTCGTCCCCACTCTCACCTCCGCTCGCCTCCCCTTCCTCAGTTGGCTCCTGAGCCCCATGGGGCGTCGAGTACATCTCGGTGGTCGCCTGGAAAGCAATAGACAAGACGAAAGTCAATCGACCAACTCAAAGAAGACCAATGCAGAAAACAAGATTTCAGTCGGGAGCATAAAGACATACCTGGTCCACTTCATACGAGTTGTCGAGTGGAGTTACCCTCCTGGCTCCTCAGGGGTTGTCTTTGTTCCCCGTGATGCTCGACAGCCACCCCTCCAGCATCTCGTCGATGACCTCCTCCGGGTGGATCCGAGTGGTGTCATCGAGACCCGAGTACAACCACATCGGGTGGTCACGGGCCTGGAGCGGTTGGATGCGCCTCTGGAGGAAGACCTCCAGCAGGTCCATCCCAGTCACACCCTCACGGACAAGCTCGACCACTCGAACGGCCAACACTTTAACTTGGGCCCTTTCCTCCGGCGTCACTTTCAGAGAAGCGGGTTTTTCAGCTCGGTCGAGGGAGAAAGGAGGAAGACCAGTCGATTGTCCTGGGGTCGCCTGGTCCTGACAGTAGAACCAGGTCGCCTGCCAACCACGGACCGACTCCGGGAAAGTAATGGATGGAAAACAGCTCTCCCCCCTCGTCTGGATCACCAAGCCCCCGCACAACTGGATCACCTACATCCTCTCGTCACTCGACTTGGCCTTCTTGACCGATTGAGAACGGCAGGTAAAGATGTGCTTGAAAAGTCCCCAATGGGGGCGGCAACCCAAGAAAGCCTCACACATGGAAATGAAAGCGGCAAGGTATACAATGGAGTTGGGAGTAAAGTGGTGGAGCTGCGCTCCGAAGAAGTTCAAGAAGCTCCGGAAAAAAGGATGGGGCGGCAGAGAAAACCCTCGGTCGATGTGGGTGGCTAGAAGCATGCACTCACCGTCGCGGGGTTGAGGTTCGATCTCTCCCCCCGAAAGACGCGCGGCTTCATGGGGAATGACTCCCCCCTCGACCATGTCGTCGAGATCCTCTTGCCGGAGCACCGACGGCATCCAGTCGCCCTGGATCCAACCTTTGGGAAGAGCGGTCCTAGAGGAAGATCCGCCCCGAGCAGACTTCTTCCCTTTCCCCACCGCCGCCGCCTTCTTCGTGCGCTCCAGAGCAGTCGTCTTGCCCTTCACCATCGTCGCCGGCGAAATCTCGAACGGGCTTGCGGCGCTAGGGTGAGAACGAAGGTGGCGGAAGGACTTGAGAAGGGGGAGAGGAAGAAGAAAGCAGAAGGGAGCGCACTGTTTGGAAACCCCGAGCCGGCAACTTATAAGGGGCCGCTTCCGAGTGGCTGACTGGTAGGCCCAGGCTATCCAGTCAAATCCCACAGCAGACGTGCGCGCAGTACGTGGCGAAAAAGGCGACGCGGGGATCGAGGAGCTTCCGCTTTATCGCTTCCGATTACTACGGCCGCTCCCGTCCCGTGCGCTTCCCAAAATCTGAATCCTGCGACATCCGCGGGCCACAGAACAACTTGTCAAAACAGGAGACCCCGATCGCGCCGGCGCTCAGTATGTCACAAGTAAAGAAATTCACTCGACGGTAGGCCTGGAATGGATCAAGGCGACTGAAAGAGGTTGATAACGTCATCCGTGACGATTGGCCCAAAACGAGGCACTCGTGTAGCCCAAAGAACCAGTCGGGAAGATCCCCAACTCTTTCCCCACTCTAACCTCGATCCATTTGGGGGCTAATGATGAAACTATGTACCTAGGGTAGGGGCACGGACCCGTCCAAAGAGCCCTACCCAAGGACATCCCTAGAAGAAGTCACCTTTCAATCGACTTGAAGGTATCTCACTCGACGGGTTCAAGACACTCGACCAAGAAGCTACCACTTGACCATGAAGCTAGCCACTCGACCGCCAGGAGATCTGAAGTCACTCCGCAGGCAAACGGTCGGCTATTAATTAGTCTTTATGGTCATTGTAGCACTCTATTAGGGGCGTTACCAGTAACGCCCAACCTTAAATGTACCTTAAACCCTGCATTACTGAGGGCAGGAGAGGGCCGGCGAACTCTATATAAGCCACCCCCTCCTCAGTATGAAGGGTTCGCATCCCTGTTATTCACACGCCAGTAATCCAGTCGACCGCCTCCGGGCACCGAGACGTAGGGCTGTTACTTCCTCCGCGAAGGGCCTGAACTCGTACATCTTGGTGTGTTTACAACTTCCCAATAGCTGAGATCTAGCCTCTCCATACATACCCCCCTACATCACTGTCAGAGTTAGAACCACGACAATACAAGCATCATATTACAAGCCAGGGGCCTCGAAGACTCGAATACAAGAGCTTGACCATAGACGAGTCAGTGGAAGCAACAATATCTGAGTACAGACATAAGTTAAACAAGTTTGCCTTAAGAAGGCTAGCACAAACTGGGATACAGATCGAAAGAGGCGCAGGCCTCCTGCCTGCGATCCTCCTAACTACTCCTGGTCGTCGTCAGCGGGCTGCACGTAGTAGTAGGCACCTCCGGAGTAGTAGTCGTCATCGATAGTGGCATCTGGCTCCATCGTTTGGTCGCAGCAATCGGGTATAGAAAAGGGGAAAAGAGGAAGCAAAGCAACCGTGAGTACTCATCCAAAGTACTCGCAAGCAAGGAGCTACACTAAAAATGTATGCATTGGTATCGAATGGAATAAGGCTATCATATGTGGACTGAACTGGAGAATACCGGAATAAGAGGGGGATAGCTAGTCCTGTCGAAGACTACGCTTCTGGTAACCTCCATCTTGCAGTAGAAGAAGAGAGTAGATGGTAAGTTCACCAAGTAGCATCGTGTAGCATAATCCTACCCGGCGGTCCTCTCCTCGTCGCCCTGTTAGAGAGCGACCACCGGGTTGTATCTGGCACTTGGAAGGGTGTGTTTTATTAAGTATCCGGTTCTAGTTGTCATAAGGTCAAGGTACAACTCCAAGTCGTCCTGTTACCGAAGATCACGGCTATTCGAATAGATTAACTTCCCTGCAGGGGTGCACCACATTTCCCAACACGCTAGATCCCCTTTGTCCGGAACACTTTTCTGGGTCATGCCCGACCTCGGAAGATCAACACGTCACAGCCCTACCTAGGCACAACAGAGAGGTCATCACGCGGGTCTAAATCCTATGGCGCAGGGGTCTGGGCCCATTGCCCATTGCACACCTGCACGTTGCGTACGCGGCCGGAAGCAGAACTAGCCCCCTTGATACAAGAGCAGTCTTACAGTCCAATCCGGCGCGCGCCGCTCAGTCGCTGACGTCACGAAGGCTTCGGCTGATACCACGACGTCGAGTGCCCATAACTATCCCCGCATAGATGGTTAGTGCGTATAGGCCAGTGGCTATACTCAGATCAAATACCAAGATCTCGTTAAACGTGTTATCTTGAAATAGCCACGAGCGCCGACCAGGGCCAGGCCCACCTCTCTCCTAGGTGGTCTCAACCTTCCCTGTCGCTTCGCCACAAAGATCCACACAGAGGGATGTCGGGAAAGTATGTCCTTCCAGCCCCCAATTCGTGAATCAACAGCGGGTACTCCTCGAGCCAACCCGACTTTAGTCATCACATGTATCATGTATAAAGTATAAAGTATATACCCGTGATCACCTCCCAAGTGATCATGGCCCGATAGTATAGCATGGCAGACGGACAAGAATGTAGGGCCACTGATGATAAACTAGCATCCTATACTAAGCATTAGGATTGCAGGTAAAGGTAACAACAGTAGTAGCAAGGACATGCTATGCATCAGGGTAGGATTAATGGAAAGCAGTAACATGCTACACTACTCTAATGCAAGCAGTATAGAGGAGAGTAGGCGATATCTGGAGATCAAGGGGGGGGGGCTTGCCTGGTTGCTTTGGCAAGAAGGGTCGTCAACACCGTAGTTGACAACAAGGGTACCGGCAGCGGTCTCGGGGTCTACCTGAAAGAAGTAACAAAGGGGAACACAATAAATGATAGTGCAATCAAAGCATCACAAGGCATAACATGACAATACACGGTGCTAGGGGTGCCCTAACGCGGTAAGAGGTGGTACCGGTGAAGGGGGGAAACATCCGGGAAAATATCCCCGGTGTTTCGCGTTTTCGGACAGATGAACCGGAAGGGGAAAGTTGCGTGTTCGCTATGCTAGGGATGTGTGGCGGACAAACGGGCTGCGTATCCGGATTCGTCTCGTCGTTCTGAGCAACTTTCATGTAGAAAGTATTTTCATCTGAGCTACGGTTTATTTTATATGATTTTCTAACGTTTAAATCATTTTTAGAATTTATTTATTTAATTAAATCGAACATTATCCAGAACAGTGAAAGGTGATGTCAACATGACATCACCATGATGTCAGCAGGTCGAACCCAGCTGACCAGAGTTAATTCAGGACTGCGGGTCCAGTGGGACCCACCTGTCATAGACTAACATGTTAATGATGGTTTAATTTAGCAGGATTTGTTAAGTTTAATTAATTGATTAGGTTAATTTATCAGATCTAATTAAGTTAACTAATTAAGTAAGTAATTAATTAATTATTATTTTTATTCTTCTTTTTCTATTTTCGTTTTACTCTACTTTCTTTTCTTTCTTTTTTTACAGGGGGAGGACCCCACCTCAAAGTGGCTCTGGCCGCCTCCCTCCTATGCACAAACGCACACAGGGGAGGGGCAGAGGGCGCATGTCCGGACATGGCCCCGACGAGGCCATGGCCGCGGCTGACAGCGGGGTAGGCGGCAGGGGACGGCTGCGGGTGCACGGGGCGCGAGCGAGGGGGGGGCCTCATCGGCGGTGGACGCGGTCGGCTGTGGCGTCCAGAGGAGTTGTCGGAGCCGTGCTGGGACGGCGGCGCACTAGCGAGCGACGGGGAGCCGAGGCAGGACGTGGGCGGCGACAGCGGGTCCGGCGAGCGGGCCGTGGGCGCGGCTGCGCGGGGGTAGGGGCTGCGTGCAGTGGCACGCTGGGCGCAGCCCCAAGCAGCATGCAGGGGAGGAGGCAAGCGCAGCGGCGATGGCAAGCGCGGGCATGGGCGGCGGCTGCGGTGCTCAACGCGGAGCGGTGGTGGTTGGGTGAAGCCGAGCGGCAAGGGCGGTGGTAGCCGCGGGCGGAGCGATGGCGACCAAAGGCGGGCGGCGCGCGTGCACGCACTGGCGGGGCATGGGGAAGAGGAGAAGGAGGGGGTCCACACGGGGGTTGTAAGGTCAGGGGCAACGGGGGCGCGAAGAGGAGGGCGAAGACGACCGGGCGACGGGGAGGCAGTCCGGCGAGGGGAGGGGGAGCGGTCCGGGGGGAGCGGTCCGGCGAGGGGCGACGGCGTGGTGGCGACGGGAACCGGCGGCGGCGTCGATGGGGTCGGGGCAGAGGCACTCCGGGTGGCGGCGGTGAGGCGTGGTGTCGGGGACGAGCGACGGCGTCGCGACCTCCTCTGGTTCCTGCCCCCGATTCAGGTCGGGGGGAGAGGGAGGAGAGAGTGGGGTGGGGATCGTGGGAAGTGGGGACTGGGGTGGTTAGGGTTACGGGGTGTGGGAGGTTTAAGTGGCGGGGGTGGGCCGGCCCATTCGAGCGGGTGAGGCCAGCTGGGCCACTTGGCCCCGGGGGTTCCTTCTCCTTTTCTTTATTTTTGTTTTGCCTTTTTTTTGCTTTCTTTTAGTTTCCTTTTATTTTAGTTTTAGTAAATTACCAAAGTGGCACCTAAATAGATTTTACAAATTATGCCACTGCCACAATAGTTTAATACTTATAACAATTTAGTTTTGAAAATGTTTATTATTTTCAAAGCATTTAAATAATTGTATTTTCTACTGTTTTATTCATTTTAGAGTATTTAAACATTTTATAAAAGTGTGGTTTCTCCACCATAATTACCTATGGATTGTTTGGCTCACTCCGAACATTTTAGTTTTAATATTTGAAAACTTTTATTGTTTGCTTGATTTTGAATTTGAATTCGAACCGGTTTCGAACTAACGCGAGATTAGCAATAGTAATCGAGGTGACGTGTCATCATTAGCAGAGGCTTACTGTAGCTTAAATATCCGGGCGTCACATGGAGGATGGTTGATGATGACGATGGCGACGTATTGCCCTCTCTGGAGCCCCGAACGGACTCCAGATCAGCCCTTCCGAGAGGTTTTAGGGCTTGGCGGCGGCTTCGTATCGTAAAACGCGATGAATCCTTCTCTCTGATTTTTTTCTCCCCGAAAGCAAATATGTTGAACTGGAGTTGAGGTCGGAGGAGCTCCAGGGGGCCCATGAGGTAGGGGCACGCCCTGGGGGGGGGGGGGCAGGCGCGCCCCCACCCTCATGACTAGGGTGTGGGCCCCCTGGTCTTCATCTTTTACAAGGATTTTTTTTTTCCGAAAAGATGTTCCGTGAAGTTTCAGGTCACTCCGAGAACTTTTGTTTCCGCACATAAATAACACCATGGTAATTCTGCTGAAAATAGCGTCAGTCCGGGTTATTTCCATTCAAATCATGCAAGTTAGAGTCCAAAACAAGGGCAAAAGTGTTTGGAAAAGTAGATACGATGGAGACGTATCAACTCCCCCAAGATTAAACCTTTGCTTGTCCTCAAGCAATTCAGTTGATAAACTGAAAGTGATAAAGAAAAACTTTTACAAACTCTGTTTGCTCTTGTTGTTGTAAATATGTAAAGCCAGCATTCAAGTTTTTAGCAAAGATTATGAACTAACCATATTCACAAAAACACATAGGTATCATGTTTACTCATATCAATGGCATAATCAACTAGCGAGCAATAATAATAAATCTCGGATGACAACACTTTCTCAAAACAATCATAATATGATATAACAAGATGGTATCTTGCTAGCCCTTTCTGAGACCGCAAAACATAAATGCAGAGCACCTTTAAAGATCAAGGACTGACTAGACTGGTAAAAGAGATCCAGTCAAGTCATACTCAATGTAGACTAACAGTAATGAATGCAAATGACAGCGGTGCTCTCCAACTGGTTCTTTTTAATAAGAGGATGATGACTCAGCATGAAAGTAAATAGATAGGCCCTTCGCAGAGGGAAGCAGGGATTTGTAGAGGTGCCAGAGCTCGGTTTGGAAATAGAGGTGAATAATATTTTGAGCGGTATACTTTCATTGTCAACATAACAACCAAGAGATGGCGATATCTTCCATGCTACACACATTATAGGCGGTTCCCAAACAGAATGGTAAATTTTATACTCCCCCTCCACCAACAAGCATCAATCCATGGCTTGCTCGAAACAACGAGTGCCTCCAACTAACAAGAGTCCCAGGGGGAGTTTTGTTTGCAATTATTTTGATTTAGTTTGCATAAAGCATGGGACTGGGCATCCCGGCGACCAGCCATTTTCTCGAAGTGAGGAGCGGAGTCCACTCCTCTTGAGAATAACCCGCCTAACATGGAAGATACGGACAACCCTAGTTGATACATGAGCTATTCGAGCATACAAAACATGATATTTATTTGAAGGTTTAGAGTTTGTCACATACAAATTTACTTGGAATGGCAGGTAGATACCGTATATAGGTAGGTATGGTGGACTCATATGGAATAACTTTGGGGTTTATGGAGTTGGATGCACAAGCAGTATTCCCGCTTAGTATAGGTGAAGGCTAGCAAAAGACTGGGAAGCGACCAGCTAAAGAGCGACAACAGTCATGAACATGCATTAAAATTAATCAACACCGAATGCAAGCATGAGTAGGATATAATCCACCATGAACATAAATATCGTAAAGGGTATGTTGATTTTGTTTCAACTACATGCGTGAACATGTGCCAAGTCAAGCCACTCGAAAATCGTTCAAAAGAGGGTACCACCCTATCATACCACATCACAACCATTTTAATAGCATGTTGGCACGCAAGGTAAACCATTATAAGCTCCTAGCTAATTAAGCATGGCATACGAAACTATGATCTCTAATTGTCATCGCAAACATGTTTATTCATAATAGGCTGAATCAGGAACGATGAACTAATCATATTTACAAAACAAGAGAGGTCGAGTTCATACTAGCTTTTCTCATCTCAATAAGTTGATCATATAATCATCATTATTGCCTTTCACTTGCACGACCGAACGATGTGGATAATAATAATAGTGCACGTGCATTGGACTAAGATGGAATCTGTAAGCATTCAATAAACAGGAGAAGAGAACGCAATATGGGCTCTTTTGTCAGATCAACAATAATGCATATAAGAGCCACCTCAACAATTTAATCATGGTCTTCTCCTATCGACTCCCAAAGAAAAGAAAAGAAATAAAACTATTTACACAGGAGAGCTCCCAACAATCAAAAGAAGAACAGGAAATCTTTTTGGGGTTTCCTTTTTAATTACTACTACAAGCATGGAAAGTAAACTAGCTAACAGCTACAACTAATTTTTTTTGGTTTTTCTTAGGGTTTATTAAGCACAAGAAGAAAGCACAAAAAGAAAAATAAACTAGCATGGATGATACAATGTAAAAGTATGAGCACCGACATCTAGCAATGAATGTGTGAACATGAATATAATGTCGGTGAGAAATACCCCCAAGCTTAGGCTTTTAGCCTAAGTTGGTCTATGGCCACGGCTGGCCTGGCGGATATCCATAATAATAGTTGGGGTCGTACTGCGATGAAGAAGACTCTGATTGCCACTGGTTGGCAATCATCTCCGGATCCCAATGGTAATTAGACTGTCGTGGAGGATCAAGTGGTGGTTCCGACTCTGGCTTTGTGGCTGATGTAGGGTTTCGATAGGCGTGAATAGCCTCTAACGGAACAAGGTACTGGCCTGCAGATAAATCAAACAAGGAAGGAGCAGGCAAGGTAATAGTCTCAGGATGATGTTTATGAAAGAACAATTTGTATTTAAGCTCCCCTTCCCTATTCTTAACAATAAAATCGTGTGCCACCATACTCTTATAATCTAGATAAACAGTGGGCAACAATTTTTCTTCCTTCTCATAATGCCTAATAGGTATGTTAAAATGTGCAGCTAGGCGTGAAATATAGATGCCTCCAAAGATGGGGCCCTTTGTACGGTTCAGACTTAACTGTTTAGCAATAATACCGCCCATACTAACAGAGTTATCACAGAATAAACCGTGGAACAAAATAATAATATCAGGAACACTAAGGTTTCCACAGTTTCCGCGACCAATTAAGCAACGACTAGAAAATTTTGCAAAGTAGCGTAAAACAGGAAAATGTATGCTAGTGATTCGTGCATCGGAAACCTTCTTCGTTTCCCCTATAGTGATGGTATCAATAAACCCATCCACATCACCGTGGTGTGGTTCCTCTATCGTGCTCTCGAAAGGGATCAAACAAACCTGACAAAAATCATAAAGTGACATCTCCTTATGCTCATCATATAAATAAAACTCCACCGTAGGTGGTGAGCTCCTAGCATGGAAATGAAAGTTTTGCACAAAGATATTGGTGAGTAAGAGATACTATTCGTGTTGGTCGTGGAGGAAGGCGGTGAGGCCTGCATTCTCAGCCAATTCATAAAAATCATCATAAATCCCAGTTGCTCTCATGAAATCATTGGAAGGCCATTCACACGGTCGAACCTCCGCGGTGCGAGGCAGATTATACTTGGGCTTCTCTGCCTTTTCATTTTGCTTTTCCTTCGAGCTTCGGCTCGATGAGCCCCTCAAAAATCTCTTCATTATTTTCTGAAAAATTCTGAAATTTTTAGTAACTTCAAATAAAAGTGAGCCAAACTCAACAATATTGATAGCAACTACTCCTACAAGTGCCTAGAGCCTATATCATGCATTAGAACTACTTGGGACCATATAAATTTGACATGCAAGCTCAAGAACAGGGTCACCCAGGCAGCACAAATTTGCAATGAATAAAGCACTAGAACAAAAACTAATTGGACCAATGGAGGAGTCACATACCAAGGAACAATCCCCAAAGCAGTTTTGTAAGAGGTGCTTTGAGCAAGGAGATCGAAAATCACAGCAAAATGAGCTAGAACTCGTGCTTGAGCTGTATATTGGTGTTTGTGGGAGGAAGAAGGAGTGTGTGGGTGCAGGAATAAGTGGAGGAGGGCCACTGTGGGCCCACGAGGCAGGGTCGCGCCCAGGGGGGTAGGGCGCGCCCTCCACCCTTGTGGCCAGGTGGATGCCCCCCTGCTGTGTTCTCAGTGCCAAATATTCTTAAATATTCCACAAAAAATCATATTTAAATTTCAGGGCATTTGGGGAACTTTTATTTTTGGGGTATTTTTATATTGCACGGATAATTCAGATAACAGACGGAAAATACTTATTTTTATTTTATTTAATATAAATAACAAAAAGTAAAAGGAGGGTACATAATGTTGTGCCTTCTAGTTTCATCCATCTCATGCTCATCAAAAGGAATCCATTAACAAGGTTGATCAGGTCTTGTTAACAAACTCATTCCGAATAACATGTAACCAGAGAAATTTCGAATAACACTATGTTACCTCAACGTGGATATGCACATCCCCAATAATAAGAATATCATATTTCTTCTTGACAGTAGGAAGATGAAATTCAAAACCTCCAAATATAATCGATGGAATTTTTCCAATAGAGTTGATACTATGAACTTGAGGTTGTTTCCTCGGAAAGTGTACCGTGTGCTCATTACCATTAATATGAAAAGTGACATTGCCTTTAGTGCAATCAATAACAGCTCCTGTAGTATTCAAAAAGGGTCTTTCAAGAATAATAGACATACTATCGTCCTCGGGAATATCAAGAATAATAAAGTCCGTTAAAATCG
This sequence comes from Triticum urartu, assembly GCF_003073215.2. Taxonomy (NCBI): domain Eukaryota; kingdom Viridiplantae; phylum Streptophyta; class Magnoliopsida; order Poales; family Poaceae; genus Triticum; species Triticum urartu. The sequence continues at coordinate 79,946,945 of NC_053025.1, read as the reverse complement.
TAACATTTGCAACTACAACAGGCACATCCTCACAAATACCAACATGTATAGCAGTTGATTTATCAGCCATTTGCAAAGATATTTCAGTAGGTGTCAACTTATTCAAATCAAGTCTACGATATAAAGAGAGAGGCATAACACTGACACCGGCTTCAAGATCACATAAAGCAGTTTTAACATAGTTTCTTTTAATGGAGTATGGTATAGTGGGTACTCCTGGATCTCCAAGTTTCTTTGGTATTCTACCCTTAAAAGTATAATTAGCAAGCATGGTGGAAATTTCAGCTTCTGGTATCTTTCTTTTATTAGTAACAATATCTTTCATGTACTTAGCATAATGATTCATTTTAAGCATATCAGTTAATCGCATACGCAAAAATATAGGTCTAATCATTTCAGCAAAGCACTCAAAATCCTCACCATCCTTTTTCTTGGATGGTTTGGGAGGAAAAGGCATGGGTTTCTGAACCCATGGTTCTCTTTCTTTTCCGTGTTTCCTAGCAACAAAGTCTTTCTTATCATAACATTGATTCTTTGATTGTGGGTTATCAAGATCAACAGCAGGTTCAATTTCTATATCATTATCATTGCTAGGTTGAGCATCATCATGAACATTATCATTAACATTATCACTAGTTTCAGGTTCATTACCAGATTGTGTTTCAGCATCAGAAATAGAAATATCATTTGGATTCTTAGGTGTTTCAGCAATAGGTTCACTACAAGCATGCAAAGTCCTGTCATTTTTATTTTTCTTCCTTTTAGAAGGATGTAACGCCCCGAGACCGATGTGCCAGGTGTCGTCCAGTTATTCGCTGTTGTTGCATTGTCATTGCTTGCATGTCATGCATTGCATATCATGTCATCATGTGCATTTCATTTGCATACATGTTCGTCTCATGCATTCGAGCATTTTCCCCGCTGTCTGTTTTGCATTCCGGCGCTTTGTTCTCCTCTCGTGGTCATTTCTACCTTTCTTTCGTGTGTGGGGATTAAACATTTCCGGATTGGACCGAGACTTGCCAACCGGCCTTGGTTTACTACCGGTAGACCGCCTGTCAAGTTTCGTACCATTTGGACTTCATTTGATGCTCCAATGGTTAACCGAGGGACCGAAAAGGCCTCGTGTGTGTTGCAGCCCAACACCCCTCCAAGTTGGCCCAAAACCCACCTAAACCTTCTCCATCACCTAGAGCGTTCGATCACGATCGCGTGGCCGAAAACCGCACCTCATTTGGACTCTCCTAGCTCCCTCTATGCCTATTTAGAGACCATCCCCGAAAATCTCCTTCTCCTTCCCCCGGGAAAAACCCTAGATCCAAATCAGCATCGCGCGCCGCCGGACAGAGTCGCCACCGACGGACGTGTCCGCCCCGCTCCCCCCGGCCTGTCTCCGGCTGCCACGTGGCGCTCTGCCACTCGCCCGCCGGTCGCCCCACATTGCCGACCCAGGAGGCCCAGGAGGGGCCCCCTAGGCCCGTTGCCTCCGCCCGCCGCCCGGCTTCCCCGCGGCCGCGCCCGAGCGCCCCATGCTCATCTTCCCCGGCGCCGGTCGCCGGCCGAGCTCAGGCGCCGCTCCGGCCACGCCGCACCTCGCCGCTCCACCGCACGCCCGGCCGCCGCCGACCCCGCCGGACCTCGCCTCCACGCCGCCGACCCCGCCGGCAAGCTCCTCCCCACTCCGGCGAGCCCGGGAGCGCCTCCCCGCTCTGGCCGACTTCAACTCCGGCGGCCCACCTCCGATTCCGGCGAACTTCGGGAGACGTGCCCCGGATCTGGATCTGAGATCCCGTTTGGGTTGACTTTTACCCCGAAACCCTAGTTCATTTGCTCATGTTCATCGCATCGTAATTTTGCATCCGTAGCTCCGTTTTGGGCATATAGCATATCAAAATGTTCGTCTCAGAGAGCATATCATTTCATCTCATTGCATCATTTTCATTTGAGTTCATCTTGATGCCCGAAATGCTGTTGGAAGTAGGCTGCTTGAGATAATTGTCAGATCTGCTGCTCCATTTAGATATTTGTCATTTTTGCCATGATTATTGTGTGCATGATATGCCCATGATCTCTACATGAGTTTTGTTATATGTTTTGCCATCTATCCAGAGGTGCAACCCATGTATTTTTGTGATGTGTGTGGTGACTAGCACAAGCTTGCAAAGTGGTGCACTTGTTAATGCTGATTTCAGGGACTTAGCAATTCCACTAAGTCCTTGGTCTGTTTATCTCATGATGCCATAGGTTCATGTTGTTTCCTAGTTATCTGTGCCTCTTTTGAGGATGATCAGTAAGGATGATTTGTTAATCTTGTAGTGCTCTATCGATCCATGTCTTTGTTTGCAATTATGGAGCACCCTAGCTTGAGTCAATCAAGCTCTACTTTTGCTATTTCGTGAATCTGGGCAGATTGTCTACTTGTTAGCAATTTTGCCGAGAATGTTGTAGTTGATCCGTGCATGCCATGCTATTGTTCTTGCCATGTCTAGCTTGCATTTTGTGTATTCTTGATGGGTGTATGCTTAGATGGTCATGACATGCTCTGTAGTGAGTACATCGAGCTCGTAAATATGCCTACTTGATATCTATTTCAGCATGCTCCAGTTTTCACTAAGTCTGACAACTGATTGTGTTTTTGCCATGTTGACATGCTTGCAAATGTATTTTCTGATCCCTTTTGGCTCAAGGTCATTAAGGGACTTTTGTTAAGATCTTTGAGTAGCTCCATGCCATGCTTTACTTTTCCATGTTCAGGTCCTGTAGCATATAGTTTTGTTGCTCCAAAGAGTGCTATCTGGTCTGAAATTCCAGACAAGTGTTAATTTCACTAAATCTGAAATCTGTTTACCAAATGCATTGTTGCCATGCTTGTTTGAACCTGTTAATGGATGAATTGGCCGTAGCTCAGTGCTAGACTTTTGTTAAGCATCATGAATGGATTCCTGCCATGTATTTGGATGCCATGTTTGGGTGTTGTAGCATGTTCATATTGTTGCATTTAGATGGCTACTTGCTGTAAATCATAGGCCGGTGCCATATTTGAATTGCTTGCCATTTCCAAACCGTGACTCCGATTCCGGCGTTCTTTATATCGTTTTCAAGCGACTTCATCTCACCTTTCCAGTGGCACACTTGGATTTCCAAGTTGAGGCCAGGTTCATTCATATCTTGTCAAATCATGCATATGCATCGCATACCGCATCCCGCATATCATACCATGTTCATGTGTTGGTTGTTTACTATGTTGTGTGCTTCTTTCCGGTGTTTTCTTCCTCGGGTTGGTTCGGTAACGTCGCGTTTGTGAGGAACCGTTCGACTACGTCTGTTTGTTCTTCTTCATGGACTCGTTCTTATTCCTTGCGGGATTTCAGGCAAGATGACCATACCCTCGAAATCACTTCTATCTTTGCTTGCTAGTTGCTCGCTCTTTTGCTATGCCTATGCTGCGATACCTACCACTTGCTTATCATGCCTCCTATATTGTTGAACCAAGCCTCTAACCCACCTTGTCCTAGCAAACTGTTGATTGGCTATGTTACCGCTTTGCGCAGCCCCTCTTATAGCGTTGTTAGTTGCAGGTGAAGATTGAAGTTTGTTCCTTGTTGGAACATGTTTACTTGTTGGGATATCACAATATATCTTATTTAATTAATACATCTATATACTTGGTAAAGGGTGGAAGGCTCGGCCTTATGCCTGGTGTTTTGTTCCACTCTTGCCGCCCTAGTTTCCGTCATATCGGTGTTATGTTCCCAGATTTTGCGTTCCTTACACGGTTGGGTAATAATGGGAACCCCTTGATAGTTCGCCTTGAATAAAACTCCTCCAGCAAGGCCCAACCTTGGTTTTACCATTCGCCACCTAGCCTTTTTCCCTTGGGAGTCGCGCATCCCGAGGGTCATCTTTATTTTAACCCCCCTTCGGGCCAGTGCTTGTCTAAGTGTTGGTCCGAACTAGAGTCCTTTGCAGCGCCACCTCAAGGAAACTTGAGGGCTGGTTTTAGTTTTACGGAGCGCTCGTCCGGTGTTGCCCTGAGAACGAGATATGTGCAGCCCCTATCAGGATGTCGGCGCATCGGGCGGTCTTGCTGGACTTGTTTTACCATTGTTGAAATGTCTTGTAGAACCGGGATACCGAGTCTGATCGGAATGTCTCGGGAGAAGGTCTATTCCTTCATTGACCGTGAGAGCTTGTCATGGGCTAAGTTGGGACCCCTGCGGGGATTTGAAATTTCGAAAGCCGTGCCCGCGGTTATGGGCAGATGGGAATTTGTTAACGTCCGGTTGTAGAAAACCTGAAGTTGACCTTAATTAAAATGCATCAACGGCGTGTGTAACCGTGATGGTCTCTTCTCGGCGGAGTCCGGGAAGTGAACACGGTGTTGGAGTTATGCTTGACGTAGGTTGCTCTAGGATCACTTCTTGATCATAGTTTTTCGACCGTGCTTTGCCTTCTCTTCTCGCTCTCATTTGCATATGTTAGCCACCATATATGTTAGTCGCTTGCTGCAGCTCCACCTCATACCTTTTACCCTTCCTATAAGCTTAAATAGTCTTGATCGCGAGGGTGCGAGATTGCTGAGTCCCCGTGGCTCACAGATACTTGCAAAACCAGCTTGCAGGTGCCGATGATGCCATTCCAGGCGACGCAACCAAGCTCAAGGGGGAGCTCGATAAAGATCTTGCCCTTTTGTGTTGTTTCGTTCTAGTTGGTCAGTAGTGGAGCCCAGTTGGGGTCGATCGGGGACCTTGTCGCATTTGGGGTTCTTCTTTTATTTTGGTTTCGTAGTCGGACCTTGATTGTATCTGGTTGATGTAATGCTTTATTTATGTATTTGTGTGAAGTGGCGATTGTAAGCCAACTATGCATCTTTTCCCCTATTGTACTACATGGGTTGTTTGCAAAGATTACCTCACTTGCGACATTGCTTTCAATGCAGTTATGCCTCTAAGTCGTGCTTCGACACGTGGGAGATATAGCCGCATCGAGGGCGTTACAAGTTGGTAATCAGAGCCATCCCGACCTTAGGAGCCCCATTGCTTGATCGTTTTTAGCAGCCGAATTGTGTCTAGAAAAAAATGTTTTGAGTCTTTTAGGAATTATATATCAGAGAGCTTAGGAATTCTTTTTACTCCCCAGTCTCCTCATCGCTCTGGTAAGGCATCCTGACGTAGAGTTTTGACTCTTCTCTTCTCAAATTTCACTAATTTTTTTTTAGGATCACGCAGGTATCTTGGAATCGTTCCGATGGTTTTATGATGAGAACATTGTCTTGGTGCCTCCTGTCAGGGGTTTTGTGGAAGTGTCCCGGGGAGTTGAGCTCCGAGGTGTTGTCGTCATAATTTTATCGTTGCAGTTCTGGAATACCTGAGTTTAGTACGCCGACCTCGAAAATCTCTTTTATGCAGTTCGTTGGTGAGATAACCTCGACGCCACCCAGTACTGGGACGGGAGTTCGGGAGTATTGCCATAACTTGTATAACGGATGATTTTCGAAGGTTGAGTTAGACGATTTCCGAAGGTTTCTTGGTTATGTGTTGAAGGATGGATACAGCTGGATGTAGGATTTGCTAGTTTTGGGTGAGATATTATGCTTCCCCTGTATCCCCAACACCCGATTGCATAACCGGAAAATTTCGGGAGTTTATAAGTGGGAATTCAAGTAGCTCTTAGGATATCTTTCCGACAGATGTATGATATGAAATTGGGGTTCGACGTCTAGTGGTCCACCTATTCACGGTCGGTTTTACAGTGGTCTCGTTGTGTCTTAAAGAGTCCTTGGCTATGCCGACTCAGGGACGCTTCGTATGTCATGTGCACTGCCTTGTACATGATGGTGCTATACGATCGAGCCCGTGTAGGGCCCACCACGAAAACTTCGGATGAAATCTCTATCATATGTTTGTTCTGGCTTATTCTGCAAGCCAATCCTTTCTTTTGTTTTGAGTTGTGGTGTTCGAGTTGCTTCAATGTCAAGTGTTGATTCCATACCTTCCCCAAATGGTGTTCTCATACTCCGATGTGGATACCAATCCTTCTTGATCATTAAGATTGTCTTGTCAATCCTTTTCACCGGCGTGTTTTCTCCTCAAGTGGATCCAATCTTTGTCATCATTCGCAAGATCAACTCAAGTCCTCTCAACGGTGTTCATTTCATTCGTCCCAAGTTGCCTTTGTTTTTTCCCCCCCCCCCCCCCTTTTTTTTTCAAGGACCAAGATTTCTTTATCAAGTATCCAAGTTATCGATGGAAGTCTCTCCATTCTTTTCTTTCAATGTTCGCATCCGGTGATTCCCATGAAGATTCTAACGGAGCTTCAAGTTCGTCTCTCGTCACTCATTTTCTTCTCCGGTGGAACCAAGTCAAGCTTTGTTGATCATATATTTTCCTCGTTTCAAATGTCGTCTCTTGCCGGTGCACCTCTTAATCTTCCCCACTTGCTATTCATTTATTCCGGAGTGCTCAAGATATCTCGAAGATTCGTGTTTCCTCTATGCATTCGTTAAAGCTCTTCCGAGATTGGTATCTCAGTCAAGCCATTTTAATTCAACCGGTGCATTCTCTCTTTTAAATCATTTCAACGGTGTTTCTCTTGAGTGGGCCCTAACCCACAGGTCTTCTCCCAGGATCTTACCCGACTCTTCTTATTTTCCCGGAGCTATCCAAATTTCTTTTCGAAGTTTGACGTAAGAATGAATTATCATAAGTCTTATGTTTTTCTCCAAGATCGTCCACATTCTTTTCATCGTTGGCTCAACCTCTCCTCTTTTAATCATTCCAGAGTGTCTCAATAATTCTCGGTGGTGTTTCTCGTAGTCTTTCTCATCATTTGAAGACCGAAGAAGAGCTTTTTTTCCTCCATATCTTGCTTCATTCTCTTCAAGATTCGTGGCTCTAGTTTGTTGCCATCCTCTCATAATTATTTTCGATTGTGAGATTTCTTTTCACCCATCCGGAGTAATTCAGGAGTCTTTTCAGTTTGATTATCCGGAGCCCACCATCTAAGATTTATTCATTCCAGCTTTCAGCTCTCATAATCTAAATCTTACCGGTGCATCGTTCAAGTGATCTCTAATCAGTTCGTGATCCCTTCGTTCTCATGTATCTAGATTCACTCTAGCATCTTCGTTCTTTTGCAAATTCTTCCCGGTGATTCGTTATCTTTTATTCGTTCTTTTTCAATTCTTACCGGTGGTTCGTTCAAGATTTTCTTCTTTCTTATCATATCAATGCATTCGTTGTTTCCTAATTCTACCGGTGGTTAGTTGAAGACCTTTCTCAAGTTTGCGCTATATCTATATTAATTCTTTCAACGAGAAGAAGTAATATGCCAAATCTGTTGTTTGTCATCAATTAAATTGGTGAAGGATAAGCATAATGTAGTTCTTATTCTTATTTCATCCATATGTTAATCTTTTCTTCCGGAGTTCGTTCACGATGATTAAATTCTTGATTTCAAGTTCTCGTCTTTTTTTTCCTGGAGTTCCAACCTTTTTCAATTATTTCATCGCGAAGATCCATATAAATCATTGCAAGGCTTCAACCTTATTCTTTTATTCCTCATTTTGGGTTGTTCATTCTTTTTCTTACCGGAGTTCTTCAAGGAGGCTTTACATGATGGTTCATAAAGGATTTAATTCCTTCTCGAAGTATTCATTGAGTTTCTTTTCAGAGGAGCTCAGGTATTCTTCATCTTGCAATCCGGAGTGCAATTTCTTTCTATCGTATCATTGAAGGTGGTATTACGTCATTCTTGATAATTTGAGTTCATGTTCCATGATTCACATGTTATTAAGAATGAGATACTTTAAATCCATCAATCTTGTCATTGGAGTTATCTTGGGTTATATTTCACCTAAAGCCTTCCCTAAGGATTGTTGCTATTATGGTGCTTATAAATGACCCAAGTTCTTCATTATCCTCTCGGTGAAATAAGTTTCTCGTCTCCTTTTTCTTATCAATCCAATTTCTTTTCCCGAGAGTGGCAGGTTGTCACCTCATAATTTGAGATGTATTCCATAAGACCATATCAAGCTTATTCTTTTCGTTGTTGGTTTTCCAACAACTCCGTTCTAGCTTTTGTTGTAAGCGTGCTCTCGTTTTTCCCTTCGTTCATTCCATTCTTACTTTTGTTCCGGAGGCATTGTGTTGTTGCTCTCTTCAAACCTTCTTCTTGTCCTTGTCATGCTTATCCTTCTAACCGGAGTGTTGTGTCCCTTTTGCTCTAGCTCTTTCATTTTATCAAGTCTTCATTTCTTTTCAACCGAAGTGCTACCCGAATCGGTTCTTTCTTATTCCTCTTTCTTAACCGGAGTGGTTTCAATATATATCTTGCCCTTCAACCTCAAGGTTTTCGCAATGTTCTTTGTCCCTCTTTTTCTAACGGAGTGTTTTCGACCTTATTCACCTTCGTTGTATTCTTTTCTCGAATTTGTTCAACCTTTGCAAGGTTCTTTGGTTTCACTCGTTTGTCAAAGGAGCAACTTAGTTTTACCTCTTCTCTTTCTCTTCCGTTTTCCCTCCGGTGCCATTCTAGATCTCGGGACGAGATCCTCTCGTAGTGGTGGAGTGTTGTAACGCCCCGAGACCGATGTGCCAGGTGTCATCCAGTTATTTGCTGTTGTTGCGTTGTCATTGCTTGCGTGTCATGCATTGCATATCATGTCATCATGTGCATTTTATTTGCATACATGTTCGTCTCATGCATTCGAGCATTTTCCCCGCTGTCCGTTTTGCATTCCGGCGCTTCGTTCTCCTCCGGTGGTCATTTCTACCTTTCTTTCGTGTGTGGGGATTAAACATTTCCAGATTGGACCGTGACTTTCCAAGCGGCCTTGGTTACTACCGGTAGACCGCCTGTCAAGTTTCGTACCATTTGGACTTCGTTTGATGCTCCAACGGTTAACCGAGGGACCGAAAAGGCCTCGTGTGTGTTGCAGCCCAACACCCCTCCAAGTTGGCCCAAAACCCACCTAAACCTTCTCCATCACCTAGAGCGTTCGATCACGATCGCGTGGTCGAAAACCGCGCCTCATTTGGACTCTCCTAACTCCCTCTATGCCTATTTAAAGACCACCCCCGAAAATCTCCTCCTTCCCCCGGGAAAAACCCTAGATCCAAATCAGCATCGCGCGCCGCCGGACAGAGTCACCACCGACGGACATGTCCGCCCCGCTCCCCCCAGCCTGTCTCCGGCTGCCATGTGGCGCTCCGCCACTTGCCCGCCGGTCGCCCCCACATCGCCGGCCCGGGAGGCCCAGGAGGGGCCCCCGAGGCCCGTTGCCTTCGCCCGCCGCCCGGCTTCCCCACGGCCGCGCCCGAGCGCCCCACGCTCATATTCCCTGGCGCCGGTCGCCGGCCGAGCTCAGGCGCCGCTCCGGCCGCGCCGCACCTCGCCGCTCCACCGCACGCCCGGGCGCCGCCGACCCCGCCGGACCTCGCCTCCACGCCGCCGACCCCGCCGGCAAGCTCCTCCCCACTCCGGCGAGCCCGGGAGCGCCTCCCCGCTCCGGCCGACTTCAACTCCGGCGGCCCACCTCCGATTCCGGCGAACTTCGGGAGACGTGCCCCGGATCTGGATCTGAGATCCCGTTTGGGTTGACTTTTACCCCGAAACCCTAGTTCATTTGCTCATGTTCATCGCATCGTAACTTTGCATCCGTAGCTCCATTTTGGGCATATATCATATCAAAATGTTCGTCTCAGAGAGCATATCATTTCATCTCATTGCATCATTTTCATTTGAGTTCATGTTGATGCCCGAAATGCTGTTGGAAGTAGGCTGCTTGAGATAATTGTCAGATCTGCTGCTCCATTTAGATATTTGTCATTTTTGCCATGATTATTGTGTGCATGATATGCCCATGATCTCTACATGAGTTTTGTTATATGTTTTGCCATCTATCCAGAGGTGCAACCCATGTATTTTTGTGATGTGTGTGGTGACTAGCACAAGCTTGCAAAGTGGTGCACTTGTTTATGCTGATTTCAGGGACTTAGCAATTCCACTAAGTCCTTGGTCTGTTTATCTCATGATGCCATAGGTTCATGTTGTTTTCTAGTGATCCGTGCCTCTTTTGAGGATGATCAGTAAGGATGATTTGTTAATCTTGTAGTGCTCTATCGATCCATGTCTTTGTTTGCAATTATGGAGCACCCTAGCTTGAGTCAATCGAGCTCTACTTTTGCTATTTCGTGAATCTGGGCAGATTGTCTACTTGTTAGCAATTTTGCCGAGAATGTTGTAGTTGATCCGTGCATGCCATGCTATTGTTCTTGCCATGTCTAGCTTGCATTTTGTGTATTCTTGATGGGTGTATGCTTAGATGGTCATGACATGCTCTGTAGTGAGTACATCGAGCTCGTAAATATGCCTACTTGATATCTATTTCAGCATGCTCCAGTTTTCACTAAGTCTGACAACTGATTGTGTTTTTGCCATGTTGACATGCTTGCAAATGTATTTTCTGATCCCTTTTGGCTCAAGGTCATTAAGGGACTTTTGTTAAGATCTTTGAGTAGCTCCATGCCATGCTTTACTTTTCCATGTTCAGGTCCTGTAGCATATAGTTTTGTTGCTCCAAAGAGTGCTATCTGGTCTGAAATTCCAGACAAGTGTTAATTTCACTAAATCTGAAATCTGTTTACCAAATGCATTGTTGCCATGCTTGTTTGAACCTGTTAATGGATGAATTGGCCGTAGCTCAGTGCTAGACTTTTGTTAAGCATCATGAATGGATTCCTGCCATGTATTTGGATGCCATGTTTGGGTGTTGTAGCATGTTCATATTGTTGCATTTAGATGGCTACTTGCTGTAAATCGTAGACCGGTGCCATATTTGAATTGCTTGCCATTTCCAAACCGTGACTCCGATTCCGGCGTTCTTTATATCGTTTTCAAGCGACTTCGTCTCACCTTTCCAGTGGCACACTTGGATTTCCAAGTTGAGGCCAGGTTCATTCATATCTTGTCAAATCATGCATATGCATCGCATACCGCATCCCGCATATCATACCATGTTCATGTGTTGGTTGTTTACTATGTTGTGTGCTTCTTTCCGGTGTTTTCTTCCTCGGGTTGGTTCGGTAACGTCGCGTTTGTGAGAAACCGTTCGACTACGTCCGTTTGTTCTTCTTCATGGACTCGTTCTTCTTTCTTGCGGGATTTCAGGCAAGATGACCATACCCTCGAAATCACTTCTATCTTTGCTTGCTAGTTGCTCGCTCTTTTGCTATGCCTATGCTGCGATACTTACCACTTGCTTATCATGCCTCCTATATTGTTGAACCAAGTGTCTAACCCACCTTGTCCTAGCAAACTGTTGATTGGCTATGTTACCGCTTTGCTCAGCCCCTCTTATAGCGTTGTTACTTGCAGGTGAAGATTGAAGTTTGTTCCTTGTTGGAACATGGAGTTGCTGTTCCTTGTTGGAACATGTTTACTTGTTGGGATATCACAATATATCTTATTTAATTAATACATCTATATACTTGGTAAAGGGTGGAAGGCTCGGCCTTATGCCTGGTGTTTTGTTCCACTCTTGCCGCCCTAGTTTCCGTCATATCGGTGTTATGTTCCCGGATTTTGCGTTCCTTACGCAGTTGGGTAATAATGGGAACCCCTTGACAGTTCGCCTTGAATAAAACTCCTGCAACAAGGCCCAACCTTGGTTTTACCATTCGCCACCTAGCCTTTTTCCCTTGGGAGTCGCGCATCCCGAGGGTCATCTTTATTTTAACCCCCCTTCGGGCCAGTGCTTGTCTAAGTGTTGGTCCGAACTAGAGTCCTTTGCAGCGCCACCTCGGGGAAACTTGAGGGCTGGTTTTGTACGGAGCGCTCATCCGGTGTTGCCCTGAGAACGAGATATGTGCAGCTCCTATCAGGATGTCGGTGCATCGGGCGGTCTTGCTGGACTTTTTTTACCATTGTCGAAATGTCTTGTAGAACCGGGATACCGAGTCTGATCGGAATGTCTCGGGAGAAGGTCTATTCCTTCATTGACCGTGAGAGCTTGTCATGGGCTAAGTTGGGACCCCTGCGGGGATTTGAACTTTCGAAAGCCGTGCCCGCGGTTATGGGCAGATGGGAATTTGTTAACGTCCGGTTGTAGAAAACCTGAAGTTGACCTTAATTAAAATGCATCAACGGCGTGTGTAACCGTGATGGTCTCTTCTCGGCGGAGTCCGGGAAGTGAACACGGTGTTGGAGTTATGCTTGACGTAGGTTGCTCTAGGATCACTTCTTGATCATAGTTTTTCGACCGTGCTTTGCCTTCTCTTCTCGCTCTCATTTGCGTATGTTAGCCACCATATATGCTAGTCGCTTGCTGCAGCTCCACCTCATACCTTTTACCCTTCCTATAAGTTTAAATAGTCTTGATCGCGAGGGTGCGAGATTGCTGAGTCCCCATGGCTCACAGATACTTGCAAAACCAGCTTGCAGGTGCCGATGATGCCATTCCAGGTGACGCAACCAAACTCAAGGGGGAGCTCGATGAAGATCTTGCCCTTTTGTGTTGTTTCGTTCTAGTTGGTCAGTAGTGGAGCCTAGTTGGGGTCGATCGGGGACCTTGTCGCATTTGGGGTTCTTCTTTTATTTTGGTTCCGTAGTCGGACCTTCATTGTATCTGGTTGATGTAATGCTTTATTTATGTATTTGTGTGAAGTGGCGATTGTAAGCCAACTATGTATCTTTTCCCCTATTGTACTACATGGGTTGTTTGCAAAGATTACCTCACTTGCGACATTGCTTTCAATGCGGTTATGCCTCTATGTCGTGCTTCGACACATGGGAGATATAGCCGCATCGAGGGCGTTACAAAGGACTAGGTGCATCTATATTATTTCTCTGAGAATCTTGCTCAAATCTCTTAGGGTGGCCTTCAGGATACAGAGGTTCCTGAGTCATTCTACCAGTTCTAGTAGTCACTCTAACAACATAATCATTATTCTTACTATTCAATTCATTGAGCAAATCATTTTGAGATTTAAGTACTTGTTCTACTTGAGTGGTAACCATAGAAGCATGTTTACTAATATGTTTAAGTTCACTTTTGACATTAGCCATATAATCACCCAAGTGTTCAAGCATATTTGAATTATATTTCAATTGTCTACCAAAATAAGCATTAAAATCTTCTTGCTTAACCATAAATTTATCAAACTCATATAAGCATGGGATAGCAAACTTAGTAAGAGGGATTTCAGCTTTATCATATCTATAGAGAGAATTTACCTTTACTACCTGTGTCGGGTTATCAAGACCATGTGTTTCTTCAATAGGTAAAGGATTAAGATCATATGTTTCTTCAACGGGCGGTAAATTAAGACCATGTATTTCTTCAATAGGAGGTAAATTCTTAACATCTTCAGCTTTAATACCTTTTTCTTTCATAGATTTTTTGCCTCTTGCATATCTTCAGGACTGGGAAATAGAACACCTCTTTTCTTCGGAGTTGGTTTAGGAATAGGCTCAGGAAGTGTCCAATTATTTTCATTTGTCAACATATATATTATTTAATAGAATTTCAGCTTCATGCAGTGTTCTTTCCCTGAAAACAGAAACAACACAACTATCTAGATAATCTCTGGAAGCATCGGTTAGTCCATTATAAAAGATATCAAGTATTTCATTTTAAGAGGATGATCAGGCAAAGCATTAAGTAACTTGAGAAGCCTCCCCCAAGCTTGTGGGAGACTCTCTTCTTCAATTTGCACAAAATTATATATATCCCTTAAGGCAGCTTGTTTCTTATGAGCAGGGAAATATTTAGCAGAGAAGTAATAAATCATATTCTGGGGACTACACACACAACCAGGATCAAGAGAATTAAACCATATCTTAGCATCACCCTTTAATGAGAACGGAAATATTTTAAGGATATAAAAGTAACGAGTTCTCTAATCCTTAGTGAACAAGGTGGCTATATCATTTAATTTAGTAAGATGTGCCACAACAGTTTCAGATTCATAGCCATGAAAAGGATCAGATTCAACCAAAGTAATTATATCAGGATCAACAGAGAATTAACAATCCTTATCAGTAACACAAATAGGTGAAGTAGCAAAAGCAGGGTCAGGTTTCATTCTAGCATTAAGAGATTGCTGCTTCCATTTAGCTAATAACCTCTTGAGCTCGTATCTATCTTTGCAAGCTAAAATAGCTAGAGCAGCTTCTTTTTCAAAAACATAACTCTCAGGAATAACAGGCGATTTATATTTATTAGGGGGAGAGTCTTCATCATCACTTTCATCAATATTATCAGTTTCAATATTTTCATTCTCTCTAACCCTAGCAAGTTGTTCATCAAGAAATTCACCAAGTGGCACAGTAATATCAAGCATAGAAGTAGTTTCATCATAAGTATCATGCATAGCAGAAGTGGCATCATCAATAACATGCGACATATCAGAACGAATAGCAGAAGCAGGTTTAGGTGTCGCAAGCTTACTCAAAATAGAAAGTGAATCAAGTGCAGAGCTAGATGGCAGTTCCTTACCTCTCCTCGTAGTTGAGGATAAATCTTGGTTTTTGGATCTCTCAAGTTCTTCATAATGATAAGCAGATATAAATCCCAAGTGACTCAAAGAATAGAGCTATGCTCCCCGGCAACGGTGCCAGAAAATAGTCTTGATAACCCACAAGTATAGGGGATCGCAACAATTTTCGAGGGTAGAGTATTCAACCCAAATTTATTGATTCGACACAAGGGGAGCCAAAGAATATTCTTAAGTATTAGCAGCTGAGTTGTCAATTCAACCACACTTGGAAACTTAATATCTGCAGTAAAGTGTTTAGTAGCAAAGTAATATGATAGTAGTGGTAACGGTAGCAAAAGGTAATGATAGCAAAATTAATGTTTTTGGTATTTTGTAGTGATGATAGCAATAGCAGCGGAAAAGTAAATAAGCGAAGAACAATATATGGAAAGCTCGTAGGCAATGGATCGGTGATAGAGAATTATGCCGGATGCGGTTCATCATGTAACAATCATAATCTAGGGTGACATAGAACTAGCTCCAATTCATCAATGTAATGTAGGCATGTATTCCAAATATAGTCATACGTGCTTATGGAAAAGAACTTCTATGACATCTTTTGTACTACCCTCCCGTGGCAGCGGGGTCCTAACGGAAACTAAGGGATATTAAGGCCTCCTTTTAATAGAGTACCGGACCAAAGCATTAACACATAGTGAATACATGAACTCCTCAAACTACGGTCATCACCGGTAAGTATCCAGATTATTGTCACTTCGGAGTTAACGGATCATAACACATAATAAGTGACTATAGACTTGCAAGATAGGATCAAAAACTCTCATATATTGAAGAAAACATAATAGGTTCAGATCTGAAATCATGGCACTCGGGCCTTAGTGACAAGCATTAAGCATAGCAAAGTCATAGCAACATGAATCTCATAACATATTGGATACTAGGGATCAAACCCTAACAAAACTAACTCGATTACATGATAAATCTCATCCAATCCATCACCGTCCAGCAAGCCTACGATGGAATTACTCATGCACGGCGGTGAGCATCATGAAATTGGTGATGAAGGATGGTTGATGATGACGATGGCGACGGATTCCCCTCTCCGGAGCCTCGAATGGACTCCAGATCAGCCCTCCCAAGAGGTTTTAGGGCTTGGTGGTGGCTCCGTATCGTAAAACGCGATGAATCCTTCTCTCTGATTTTTTTCTCTCCGAAAGCAAATACATAGAGTTGGAGTTGAGGTCGGAGGAGCTCCAGGGGGCCACGAGGTAGGGGGCGCCCTGGTCTTCATCTTTTGCAAGGATTTTTTATTATTTCTGAAAAGATGTTCCGTGAAGTTTCAGGTCATTCCGAGAACTTTTGTTTCTGCACATAAATAACACCATGGTAATTCTGCTGAAAACAGCGTCAGTCTGGGTTAGTTCCATTCAAATTATGCAAGTTAGAGTCCAAAACAAGGGCAAAAGTGTTTGGAAAAGTAGATACGACGGAGACGTATCAGTGGCCCATATCTTTCCCCCGGGGGTTCCGGTAACCCCTCCCCCGATACTCCGATAAATACCTGATACTATCCGGAACACTTCCAGTGTCCGAATACTATCATCCTATATATCAATCTTTACTTCTCGACAATTTCGAGACTCCTCGTCATGTCCGTGATCTCATCCGGGACTCCGAACAACATTCGGTGACCAAATCACATAACTCATATAATACTAAATCGTTATCGAACGTTAAGCGTGCAGACCCTACATGTTCGAGAACTATGTAGACATGACCGAGACACCTCTCCGGCCAATAACCAATAGCGGAACCTGAATGCTCATATTGGCTCCTACATATTCTACGAAGATGTTGAACCGTAATGACAACATACATTATTCCCTATGTCATCGGTATGTTACTTGCCCGAAATTCGATCGTCGGTATCCACATACCTAGTTCAATCTTGTTACCGGCAAGTCTCTTTACTTGTTCCGTAATACATCATCCCACAAATAACTCATTAGCACTTTGCTTGCAAGGCTTCTTATGATGTGTATTACCGAGAGTGCCCAGAGATACCTCTCCCATACTCGGAGTGACAAATCCTAATCTCGATTTATGCCAACCCAACAAACACCTTCGGAGATACCTGTAGAGCATCTTTATAATCATCCGGTTACGTTGTGACGTTTGATAGCACATAGGGTATTCCTCCGGTATCCGAGAGTTGCATAATCTCATAGTTGAAGGAATATGTATTTGACATGAAGAAAGCAATAGCAATAAAACTGAACGATCAATATGCTAAGCTAACGGATGGGTCATGTCCATCACATCATTCTAGTGCTCCTAATAATGTGATCCCGTTACCAAATGACAACTTATGTCCATGGTTAGGAAACCTTAACCATCTTTGATCAACGAGCTAGTCAAGTAGAGGCTCACTAGGGACACAGTGTTTGTCTATGTATTCACACATGTATTAAGGTTTCTGGTCAATATAATTCTAGCATGAATAATAAACATTTTTCATGAATAAGGAAATATAAAATAACAACTTTATTATTGCCTCTAGGGCATATTTACTTCACGGACCCTGTCGAGCCGCCTATAAATAGAGCTCTCGAGCCCCTCTCTGCTCTCACATCACCACCTCACGCTCCCAATTGACACCTAGTAGCAACAGAGGGCCTCAGGGAGGTCTTCTTCTCCGGCTCTGGCCGCCCGATCTGCCTCGGGTATCGAGAAGAGTCCAACGTGGGTATCCTCCCTCTACATTCCAAATGTTGTCAATAGCCTCCTAGAGCTCCCACTCACCCGACCCGCACGTCAATTTGACGATTGCAGGTCCCTCCGGTGAGATCCATCGCCAACCGAAGTTGTCGTCTTCTGGAGGTGACGCTGTCGTCGCCGTAGTGCACGTCGGCGGCCAACTCCACCACCCACAGACGCGGAAAGGTTCCACGAGCACGCCTGCACCATCCCCGTAGCCCAGATCGTCGTCGATCACTGCCGGTGGCCATCCTCTTCCCTCTGTTCTCGCCCACGGAATTCAAACTCCACTACCCACCCATCAGTGTTTTATTCTTTTCGAGTGAATTCGCTAACGTCTTCTGCTAGAGTGTGTTTCCCTTGCTGGAAAACGTATTTCCTCAAAGGTGCTTTCTGTTGATAACAGTAAAGGCCCGATAGCGGTTATTTTAATTATAAAAAGGTCCTTGGTTTTAAAAACCTCATCACTTTTTAACCTCAAATCATTTTCAGTTGATTCCTTTTCTGAAAATTTTCTTTTCCAGTCTAGTTTTTTATCGCATTTATTTGAAAATATTTTTGGACAACTTTTTGCACGGCCATAAAATTTATGTAGGAATTTCACCTTTTGTTTTATAGAAAACAAAGGAGGTAACGTTGCTGGAGATCTTGCGGGATCGTCCTCTGCCTACGTTGATCCAGGCAAGCATGTTTGAACCTTTGATATGGTGTTTGCATACACGTTTGCTCAAGTATAAATTTGTGGCATGTAGCTCATAGTAGTAATGATATGTGTAGGATCGAAAGTAGGTCTAGAGGGGAGGTAATTAGACTAGCTGACCAAATAAAAATCTAACCTTTTCCCAATTTTAGTTGCGGGCTGATTTTAGCAATTAGCACAAGTCAAGCAATCGACCTACACATGCAATTCTAAAAGTGTAGCAGCGGAAAGTAAAACATTGCATATGAAGGTAAAGGGAAGGGTTTGGAGAGTGCAAACGCAATGATGATACGAAGATTTTTTACGTGGTTCCGATAGGTGGTGCTATTGTACGTCCACGTTGATGGAGACTTCAACCCACGAAGGGTAACGGTTGCACGAGTCCATGAAGGGCTCCACCCATGAAGGATCCATGAAGAAGCAACCTTGTCTATCCCACCATGGCCATCGCCCACAAAGGACTTGGCTCACTCGGTTAGATCTTCACGAAGTAGGCGATCTCCTAGCCCTTACAAACTTCTTGGTTCAACTCCACAATCTTCTCAGAGGCTCCCAAGCGACACCTAACCAGTCTAGGAGCCACCACTCTGCAAAAGGCAATGGATGTTGTGTTGATGATGAACTCCTTACTCTTGTGCTTCAAATGATAGTCTCCCCAACACTCAACTCTCTCTCTCACAGATTTGGATATGGTGGAAAGATGATTTGAGTGAAAAGCAACTTGGGGAAGGCTAGAAATCAAGGATCTTGTTGTAGGATTGGAATATCTTGATCTCAACACATGAGTAGGTGATTCTCTCTCAGAAAATCTAAGCTGGAAGTGTAGGCATGTTCTGATGGCTCTCTCTCTAATGGAGAAGGGGGTGGAGGGGTATGTACAGTCTCCACACAAAATCCAACAATTACACACATTATCAACCTCGAGCTCGAAAGAGCCGAAGCTAGAAGTCTGGTCCGGCGTGAAGTTTCCTGTCATGCACAACAATTTGATCTGGGTTTGTTCTCTGACCAGCGTAGCCCATGCGTGCCACGCCAACTGATGGTTCGTAAAATTGTCAATGCCCTCGGTAGGGTGGCGAACATGGCCGGAAGTACCAGATCAGAGATCACACGAGGAAGTTACCCAATTTCGGGCCTTCGGGAAGGAGTAACACCCTATGTCCTGCTTTGTGTTTGCATTCATGGTGGAGTACCTTGTGCGAGGGTTATAATGGGGATGGAGCATGAGACTACCGAGAGTATGGTTTTATGGATGTAGATAGGAATTGCTACCACTAGGCCCTAGCCCCCACCTTATATAGATGCCCGGGGCTAGGGTTTTACAGGAGATCTATCTGATGTAAGATGCTGCCACCTTGACTTGCTCGTCAAGATGGTCCTTTGTCATCTCTCTGGGCTCTAAGGATCCCCTCCACGGCTAGGTCTTCACCTATGTTCATGGGCCCCAAAACTGGTCTATTGTCGGGCTCCCCACCAAGCAGCCACCCCCCGATTTATTAAACCGTCACCGGCCTCTACTAGTTTTGGATCTGGTGAGATGCCAAACCGGAGATGATCAGCTTTCCGCGGTGGTCGACCGTATACTCCATGTTGCCAAATCTTATGATCCGATGTAGAGCAAAGGTCTCGACCCGACCGAGGTCCAACCGAGTAGGCGGCGAAGGTGGCGACGCCGAAGACGAACATCTACCCTGCCATGAAGATCATGCTGGAACCGATTTGAGCGTTGATCTGAACTCCCCTCACGTCGCGATGTTTACTTAGCAGGACCTATATGGGCCACCACTGTCGAAATTAGATCAGGCATATCCCTCGATAGGGTATCCTAGCTAAGTAGCCTACCGAGGGGTATGCCCTACCGAAAAATCATTATGCCGATTACAACAACAAAGAGTAGTGTTTTTAATCAAATAAAGAATCACTTGTATACTAATACCTATGACATCGATATGAACAATTTTAGAATTGAGTGAGTGCACCAACCCCCTAGTTATTAATGTATAGAAAGCTTATATGTGTTTTCGGTCAATTTATAGCTGTCTGGCTAAATTAGTCCTGTACAGAACCTTCTATCGTCCAAGCAAGACAAAGCATCAACAAGAAGAGAGGGAATTACCTACTGGGTTATCCATAGCAATCAAGGTGCATATTTGTATGCAACTAAGAAATAGGCAATCCGAATAGATCCAGGGGATTAGAAACCAAACTCGGGTCATTCTTGCAAGGAAGTAATTTACAATTTTGTGTCCAAGCTAAGGTCATGAGAAAAGAACAAAAAAGGATCTGTCATGGGTGTTTGCATAGAGGCGGCTCTTCACAGGAAAACAGACAACTCTATGGGCTTGTACTAAGCCCCTGACATATTATTCACTGTATGGTTCCTTCCTCTCACTCTCTCTCTCTCTCTCTCTCTCTCTCTCTCTCTCTCACACACACACACGCGCGCGCGCGCGCTGAAACAGAGCACCATGATAACGATGGTGGCAACCCTCGCCTCCCAACGGAATGCAACCATCCAGTTTACAGAAGCATGCGGGGATGGTTCCTTAATTGGAGAACAACAAAACCAAGCTATCATCAACCACTATTTGAGGGCCTCCAAATCTTCTAAAGAGAAGAAAAACACTGATAGGGAAGTATTTAGTATCTTGCATCTGTAAAAACACTTAAGCAGACCACCTCCCTCACAGGTATGCTTGTGCAACCTGAACATATTTACCTCCACTAAACAGATAGGGCAGCACCTTTAGGACAGATAGCACATTTCATTTATCAGGAGGTTTGCAGGGAGAGGAGCAGGGTAGCAGCTTCGCCGTCTAGAAGTTCTTTGTTTGTAATTACAATAAAATGGAGTTTCCTCTGTTTTTGTTGTTACACGAAAATGGAGTTTGCTAATGCAATCACATTTACCTTATCTCGTCTACCTGGACCGGTTGATTATAGGCGTGTGACTGTAGAGAGAAAGTTCACAGTAAACAAATCAAGAGCAATGATACAAAAGGAAAACAAAGACTAAGGAAGTACATCACACCTCTGAACCATCTCTCTTGTTTCATTTTGTTTCATTGCTTTTGGTTAGTTGGCCGTCAACTCCCCACACCAGTTGGATCAGTATTGCTTTGCTCCATTGCTTTCATTACTGATCAGTACCAAACTAAAAGCAATGGATCCTAAAACATATTAAGCAGTTTATTGATCAGTACCAAACCAAAAGCAAATGAAAACAAAATGACCAGTCTGTTTTTAGATGGCTTATATCTGTACTGTTTTGCGATGGATCCTAAACACATTGAGCATTTGGAACACTTGATTCTTTCTCTATTTTTTGGGATAAACATCCATGTACAGGTAGCCGAACAATAAGAACTTACAGGAATCTGCACAAACGAAGAAGACAAATTATAGGGATTAATCAAAGACAGGACATCATGAGGGATGAGAGCAATCTAATTCATGAGAAAGAGTGAGCGTGTGGAGGTAGGTACCTGTAAGAAAGGGATGGAGAATTTGGCAGGGGGTGGAGGTAGAATGGTTGCAGGTGAGAGCCAAGCGCACAACGCAGTGGAGGGGATGGAGCTGGCACGTCTTTTCCTCTTCCTCCCGCCTCTTTTCCGCATCTCTCTCGATCTGCCGGGGCGAGGACGTCGGCAATGGCGAAGTGGATGGCTGTCTCGGCGGCTGGCGCTCCTCCCAGTGATGGAGATGAGCGGCCTTCGCCTTTGAGCAGGCTTCAGTGGTAACAATGAGGGCACACAAGTTGTCCCACGCGCAGAGGCGGCCGCTGGTCGAGAAGCCGAGCCAGAGGCTGTGGAGCTCTGGGGCGTGCTCTGTGTGCCCGCAGCGCCCAGTCGCCATCCTTGTTCCTCGTGTTCGCCGCGTCCAGGGGAGAATGCGCGGATGGCGGCGCGCGAGGGGCGGCGGGTCAAGCGGGGAGAGAGGGAAGGCAGAGGAGCGACGGCTGCGCGAGAGATTCGAGGGAGGGGGAGAGGGAGAGGAAGAAGATGGAACCCTACTTTGTCACTCGATTTGGGGTGAGGCCTCGAACGGTCGAACCAAGGGAAGCCATGTGGCGTCCAGTATTGGAAATCCCAAAAATACCCTCGGCGGGGCAACGAAATCACAGGTGGTGGCATGTGGTTTCTACCGCAGAAGGACCGCACTGGGCACTCTTCTATCCACAGCAACTGACAGGCACGGCCCACGGACGAAAGACCCAACAGCTCAGCCACATCTGCCCAATATACCGAGGTGAGAAAACAAAACTACTGTCCAGTGCTCCAACTCCGAATTTTATCCAACGGCCCAGCTCATCTCAGGGGCAGATCCGACGGCCCAAATTGCATAAAGGGGGAGATCCGACGGCCAGAATTCCCAAATCGCTGAGAGAAGCCAGGTTCAGATAGGAATCTAACTATGGGAATCCAAAATTCTCACCTCACCTCTGGGAGTCGGAACACCCACCCCCCCCTTGCGCTGCCGTCGGACGAGGCGGGGAACAGTGTTAACATGTAAATATTTTTCTGTTGTAATAGTCTGGCACATCCAGCCCTAGAATTTAGAATCTCAACCAATGCCCTGGCCTGCGTGCCTACTTCCTTGGGCTTTCTATATGTAATGACTGTTGTTGTACTGTAATCAGAGATCAAGGGCAATCATTTTATTGTCTAACTTGGTATCAGTGTCTCCAGGTCTCTCCATGGCCAAACACTCCTCTTCCTCCTCCGCGGCCACCATGCCCGCCTCCTCGCCGGCCTCCCTCTCCTCGACGGCCTCCTCCGGCTCATCCTCGGCCACCGCCGTCGGCACATCCACGCCGCCGTTCGTCTTCGGCACTGCCTCTGCCCACCTCACCGGCACCTCTCCCAACCCTACTTCCCAGTTTGCTCCTCTCTTTTCCTCCACCAACCCACAGTCGCTGCCGCCGGCACCACCCGCTCGCCACCCCATCCTCAACGTGGATCTCACTAGCCACATCAAGTTCCTCCTGAACCCTGCTGAAAACAATTACTACAAGTGGAAATCTTTCTTCCTGATGGTCCTTTACGACGTCACCTACCTCATCCATCATCCACCACCTCCCAACGCCGACAGCCACTACCTCGAGCTTGACACCCATGTCGTCCCCGCCATGTACGCCACCCTTACAGATCAGATCATCGATCATGTGATCGGCGCCACCACCACATATGCTCTCTGGACTCGGATCCAAGACTACTTCCTTGCCAATCGTGCGGCCCACTACATGATTCTAAACCGGCAGTACCGCAACCTCAAGCAGGGTGACCTTTTCGTCGACGAGTATGCGCGCCGCATGAAGCTCCTCACCACCGGTCTCGCGGACATTGATCATGCCGTCACCGAGGTCGACCTCACCACGCAGTTTCTACACGGCCTCGACGGGCGCTTCGACACCATCCGTGTGGTTCTGGGGGACACCGTTCCCTTGCCACCCTTCGAGACCGTCTTCTTGCGCGTCAAACTCGCCGAGGAGAACCAGGCTCAGCGCACCTCCGACGCCAGCGCCACTGTGCTCGCTGTCCACGGGAGCGGCGGCACCCCCGACACCGGCGGCTCCTCCGGGCCTTCCTGCTTCCCCAACAACGACGGATCCGGCCCCTGCTCCGGTGAGCGCGCGGATCGGTCTTCGGATCGGGGCTCCAACCAGCAGCACGGTCGTGGCAACGGCTCTTCTCGTCAAGGCGATGGTGGTGAGCGCGGCCGCGGGCGCGGCTACTCGGGCGGTCGTGGCCACGCCCTGCCGGCCTACAACCCCTACATGGGCTTCTTCGCCCCCTATGGGATGGCGATCCCTCCTCCACGCCCCGGCTGGGTTCCTCCCAATTCTGCTGGCGTGCTTGGGCCACGTCCGGGATCCCACGCCCACGCCTATCCGGTGCAATACTCGTCGTACCACGCGCCCTCGCCACACCAGCCGCCGTCTTGGGATCACCTCGCCATGCTTCACGCCGCCTACAGCTCCCACGGCTTCCCCAACCCCGGACCCTCCTCCAACGAATGGTACCTCGACAGCGGCGCCTCCAACCACGTGACCGACAACTCTGGTAACCTCACCTTCTCAAATTCTCCTTCTAAGCATAATTTATCAAGATGGATCTCATCTCCCCATACATGCCACTGGCTCCACACTCCTTTCCCCACATAACTTTCATTTACATGATGTTCTTTTCTCACCTCACATCACTACCAGCCTTATTTTCGTTCGTCAATTTACCAAGGATAATTCTTGCTCTATAGAGTTTTACCCGTTTGGTTTTCTTGTGAAGGACCTCCGCACACGGAAAGTCATCCTGATCTACGCTAGCTCCGGCGACCTCTACCCCTTTCACGACAGCAACAAGGCTTGGCGCACTGCCTTTTCCACTACTGTCTCCGATGGTGATGTGTGGCATCGTCGGCTCGGCCATCCTAGTCCTCATACCCTTCGCTCTTTAGACAATGCTTTTCTTACCTCATGTAATAAATCTCCTCATGTTCCTTGTAGTGCATGCCAACTTGGGCGCCAACCACGTTTACCTTTTCCCTCTTCCACTAGTCGCACGTTTGCTCCTTTTGATTTAATCCATTGTGATTTATGGACCTCTCCGGTTGTGAGTTTTTCTGGTTACCAATATTATCTCGTTGTGCTTGATGATTACTCTCATTTTTCATGGACGTTTCCTCTACGCCACAAATCCGACACATCCGCTACCCTACAACGTTTCTTTGCTTATGTCAAAGCTCAATACAATGTGATCATCAAAGTGTTACAATGCGACAACGGTGGCGAGTTCATTAACTCCGATTTGCGCTCTTTCTTCTCTACCAACGGCATAGTCTACCGTTTCTCATGCCCTCACACGTCTCCCCAAAATGGCAAGGCCGAGCATTTACTTCACACCACCAATGATATAGTTCGCACACTCCTAATCCAAGCCAAACTCACCCCTCCCTTTTGGGTCGAAGCCCTCCACACCGCCACCTACCTTCTCAATCGACGTCCCTCGTGTGCCATTAACAACCAAACACCATATTACCGCCTTCATGGTCTTCACCCCACGTATGATCACCTTCGCATTTTCGGCTGCCTTCGTTTCCCCAACCTCTCAGCTACCACGCCACACAAGCTTGCTCCATGGTCCACACGCTGCATTTTCCTCGGCTATCCTCTCGAACATAAGGGTTACAGGTGCTACGACCCCCTTTCCCGGCGCGTTATAGTGTCTCGCCACGTTGTTTTTGACGAGCACACGTTTCCATATGAGCTTCCCACACCCTCGCCCTCTGCTAACTGATGACCACAAGTATAGGGGATCTATCGTAGTCCTTTCGATAAGTAAGTGTCGAACCCAACGAGGAGCAGAAGGAAATGATAAGCGGTTTCCAGCAAGGTATTCTCCGCAAGTACTGAAATAAGTGGTAACAGATAGTTTTGTGATAGGATAATTTGCAACGAGCAACAAGTAACAAAAGTAAATAAAGTGCACCAAGGTGGCCCAATCCTTTTTGTAGCAAAGGACAAGCCTGGACAAACTCTTATATAGAGAAAAGCACTCCCGAGGACACATAGCAATATCGTCAAGCTAGTTTTCGTCATGCTCATATGATTCACGTTCGGTACTTTGATAATTTGGTATGTGGGTGGACCGGTGCTTGGGTGCTGTCCTTACTTGGACAAGCATCCCACTTATGATTAACCTCTACTGCAAGCATCCACAACCACAACAAAAGTATTAAGGTAAACCTAACCATAGCATGAAACATATGGATCCAAATCAGCCCCTTACGAAGCAACGCATAAACTAGGGTTTAAGCTTCTGTCACTCTAGCAACCCATCATCTACTTATTACTTCCCAATGCCTTCCTATAGGCGCAAATAATGGTGAAGTGTCATGTAGTCGACGTTCACATAACACCACTAGAGGAGAGACAACATACATCTCATCAAAATATCGAACGAATACCAAATTCACATGACTACTAATAGCAAGACTTCTCCCACGTCCTCAGGAACAAACGTAACTACTCAGAAAGTAGAAACATGTTCATAATCAAAGGGGTATTAATATGCATATAGGATCTGAACATATGATCTTCCACCAATTAAACCAACTAGCATCAACTACAAGGAGTAATTAACACTACTAGCAACCTACTAGTACCAATCCCGGACTTGGAGACAAGAATTGGATACAAGAGATGAACTAGGGTTTTGAGAGGAGATGGTGCTAATGAAGATGCTGATGGAGATTGCCCTCTCCCGATGAGAGGAGCGTTGGTGATGACGATGGCGATGATTTCCCCCTTCGGGAGGGAAGTTTCCCCGGCAGAACAGCTCTGCCAGAGCCCTAGATTGGTTCCGCCAAGGTTCCGCCTCGTGGCGGCGGAGTTTTGTCCGAGAAGATGGCTTCTTATTTTTTCCCATCGAAAGACTTCATATAGCAGAAGATGGCCACCGGAGGGCCACCAGGGGGCCCACGAGGTAGGGGCGCGCCCAGGGGGGTAGGGCGCGCCCCCCACCCTCGTGGGCGGGGTGTGGCCCCCCTGGTGAACTTCTTCCGCTGAGTATTTTTTATATATTCTGAAAACGTCTTCCGTGAAGTTTCAGGACTTTTGGAGCTGTGCAGCATAGGTCTGTAATATTTGCTCCTTTTCCAGCCCAGAATCCCAGCTGCCGGCATTCTCCCTCTTTATGCAAACCTTGTAAAATAAGAGAGAATAGGCATAAGTATTGTGACATAATGTGTAATAACAACCCATAATGCAATAAATATCGATATAAAAGCATGATGCAAAATGGACGTATCAACTCCCCCAAGCTTAGACCTCGCTTGTCCTCAAGCGAAAGCCGAAATCGAAAAATATATCCACATGTTTAGAGATAGAGGTGTCGATAAAAAAAAATATGGACATGAGGGCACCATGATCATTCTTAGAACAACAACTTATATGATTCTTGTCATATGATTTCTTATGCTAGAGTAATTGTCGGTGTCAAAACCGGCGGATCTCGGGTAGGGGGTCCCGAACTGTGCGTCTAGGCGGATGGTAACAGGAGACAAGGGACACAATGTTTTACCCAGGTTCGGGCCCTCTTGATGGAGGTAAAACCCTACGCCCTGCTCGATTAATATTGATGATATGGGTAGTACAAGAGTAGGTCTACCACGAGATCAAGGAGGCTAAACCCTAGAAGCTAGCCTATGGTATGATTGTTGTATGATGAAGTTGTCCTATGGACTAAAACCCTCCGGTTTATATAGACACCGGAGAGGATTAGGGTTACACAAAGTCGGTTACAATGGTAGGAGATCTTGAATATCCGCATCGCCAAGCTTGCCTTCCACGCCAAGGAAAGTCCCATCCGGACACGGGACAAAGTCTTCAATCTTGTATCTTCATAGTCCTGGAGTCCGGCTGAAGGTATAGTCCGGCTACCCGAACACCCCCTAATCCAGGACTCCCTCAGTAGCCCCTAAACCAAGCTTCAATGATGACGAGTCCGGCGCGCAGATCATCTTCGGCATTGCAAGGCGGGTTCCTCCTCCAAATTCTTCATAAAAGTTTGTAAACACCAAGAGTAGTGTCCGGCTCTGCAAAATAAGTTTCCACGTATTGCCACAGAGAGAATAATATTAACACAAATCTAATCTGCTGACGTATTCCGCAGCGTGACATCACACTACGGCCAAGCCTTTATTCAAATCGTTTTCACTTCTCCACCTCAGCGTGTTTTGCGAGGCGGTTTCCTTGGCACGTCTTGTCAAAGCAGAGATCGTGTCCCCTTTACTTACGGGATTCTCATCAATACGGACGTGGGTAACCCAATCGTGCCCGTTAGCATGTCTTCTTGATTAATGGCGAGTCCCAAACGGTTACGGGGAGGGCTCCTGGTATTCAACCTCTTATAAAGAGACCAAGGCCTTACTCCTTTTCTCCAATCTCAAAACAAGTTCGCCCGTCGCCTCGAGTTCCAACACCCTAGGCTCCAGATTCCAGGCGCTCCAGACCTTCGACAATGCCCGGTTCCGACCTTCAAGGCCGATGGATGCCCTCCTCCATCACGGAGGAGGACGTGCTAAAGTTGAGAGAGGCTAAGTTCTTGACCGCCGAAATTTCGCATAGGTTGCCTGCTCAAAGGCAGGCTATTCCCAGTCCCCAGCCTGGTGAGAGCGTGGTGTTCATGTCTCGCTTCCTTCGGGGGTTAGGCTTCCCGATGGATCCCTTCGCGAGGGGGCTGATGTTCTATTATGGGCTGGAATTTCATGATTTAGCTCCGGAGTCCATCCTCCATATTTCCTCATTCATCATTGTGTGCGAAGCGTTCCTCCGTGTTACTCCTCACTTCGGATTATGGCTCAAGACTTTTGGAGTGGAGCCGAAGATGATCGAGGGACGGCACGCAGAGTGCGGAGGCGCTGTCATAAGTAAGAATGCTGATGCTCCATGGCCCGAGGGCTCCTTTCAAGAGGAGCTCGGCTTGTGGCAATGAGAGTGGTTCTATATCACCGCTCCCAGGAGCGCCAAGTGGGTGGCGCCTCCTGCCTTTCGCTCGGGTCCCCCACCACGGCTAGCGTCGTGGGTCAACAAAGGATTAGATTGGGGGTTATCCAAAGATGTGCCCTTGTTGCAGGGCCGCATCAGGGATCTCTTAGAAAGAGACCTCAACCTGGTCAAGGTGACGCAGGTCATGCTAATTCGCCGAACACTGCCCGGCAAACATTGCTCCCTTCGTCTGTGGGAGTTTAATCCAGAGGGACCACGAGCTCTCCAGCATTTTATGGGTGCAATGCCCGTGGAGATGTATAAAATGTTCTTCGGATCACAAGCGATGTGTCCGGATTTGACCGAGGACGCAGGTTTAAGCTGCAATCGTCCGGATACTCAAGTAAGTAACCTTGTGCCCGGACTCGCTACCCGTAAGATTGTCATAAACTCGCCCCAAAAAGAGTTGTCCTTTTAAACAGGAGTGGATATCCAAGGCAAAGCTGATCAGGTGTCCGGCTCCCCTTCCTGAAACCAGGCCGGATCCCGTGCTAGTTAGGATGTTGAAGATCGTGCCTTTGGAGGGAAGTGAGGGGGAGGACAAGGAAACTATGGCCTCCTCGAAGGAGGCTACTCCGAAGGGAGGAAGCGACAATTCCTCTCCTAAGGGGAAGAAGAGGGCCGCCTCTGACAACCCGGAGACCATGGCCTCAAAGTGGGGGAAAAAGTCCTCGTCAGAGGGTCCGACGCCGGGGAGATCCTCGGCCGAACTATGCCCTCAAAGGGATCAGCCCTCCAGCGAGCCGTAAGTAGAGAAAGATTTTCCTTTAAAGGGATGAGAGAAATACTTGCTTTTTATCTGAGAAGATTAACCAAAATTTTACTTTATAGCTCGGACCTCAGCCCTTCTCAGCAGAGCTCGTCTTCGGGGGATCTTCTTCCGGAGATGATGGAGAGTGGAACGCCTCCCCCTGTCGTACCGCCTGGCGAGGCGGGCGACCCTGAGGTGTCGTCGCGGAGGGTTTCTCCGAATCCGGCAGGGGTGGAAGGTAGCCATATGGCCCCCCAAGGTTCTCCACGTCCGGCCTTCGATGGAGGTCATAGGACGAGTCCGGCACCGTCCGATGCGTGGTCGAAGGAGCTGATGATTCTGCTGGGGCGAGCTTCTATCTCAGAGGAGCATCGTGCATTGATGGGTACAGTGATTGGAAGGATTTCGTCCACGAAAAGCGGATTGCATGAGGCTGTCAGAAGTTTGCTGGCAGGTTTTGAGGTACGTTTGATAATGTACTTCTTTGTCAGTTGCGCATAAACAAGATGCGTCCTGTGTAGATAGTAGCCCCTGAGACTCTGTGCATTGTCAAAATTGACGACGCGCAGAGGATCATAATCCCAGGTTTAAAATGTCTTCTTTGTATACAGGTGGCGAAGTGTCCGGAATCGAGCCGAACTGATGATTTTGCCGAACTAAAGCGGCAACTTGACGTGGCAGATGCCGACATCGCGCTCGTCAACGAGCGGCTTGATGAGGCTCAAGGTATGAAATTCCTCGGGCGGCATCTGGTAAGAGGAGCTTTATGACAGTATCTTACAATGTGTGTGCTTGACGCAGATGGTGCGGCCGCCGTGGAGAGTCTTCGGGCGGAACTTGCCCGAGCTAAGGAAGGAAAAGTGATGCGGCTGCCGAGAAGGCCCTTGAAGAGCTGAGAGCCGAACAGGCTGCTCACTGCCGAAGCAAGAAGGAGATGGCCGAGATGGCCGTGAAGTTAAAAAGCGCTGCTGATCGTTGCAAGCTTCTTGACAAAGAAGACCGGGCGAGACAGACGGATTTAGACAAGGCCGTTGCTGATGCCAAGGACGCTCGCTCTGCGATGAGAGCTGCGAAGGAGGAGCTGCGTCAGGCCGGACAGATTGCGGTCGGAAATCCCTTTATGCTGCGAAGGAAGTTTTGCGATCCAAAGTTTGCTCCATTGGACCAGATGTGGAGTGTGGAGGACACCTATCTGGATTTGGTAGCGAGTGCTGCTGATGCGACCGAACACTTTCGAGATCAAGAAGATCGCGAAGTGGAAAGGCTTTTCTGGTCGCAGTTTCACAATCCAGAGCGTCCACTGGCAGTGGATGATCGTCTGGCTCAATGGGCCGAACTGAATAGATTGTCCGGACTCGCCATGAAGTACGTCATGGGTCATCTGTGGCCGGGGAGATCGGAGCCGAAGAGTTATTTCAGCTTGGTGCAGCAATTCCTTGGCGCGGTGCCACGTATCAATGCGATGAAGAGGTCAACATGCATAGAGGGCGCACGGATGGCTCTTGCCCATGTCAAGACATACTGGGCAGAGATGGAGAACACCGTTGTTGCATCCCGAGATTCGGACAAAAGCCGAGTACCCTCCGAGCACTATTTTCAGGAAGTCCTTGAAGGTGCTCGTGTAATAGAGACGCAGTGCTCGAAGGATGCTATGTTCTGATAGCATATGTAATTATAAAAAAATATTTTGATGAATTGCAATAGCCTTTTATACTCGTGCCTTCAAGTTTTTGGAACACCTCCTGTGCGGCCGTTTTAACGTATATATACAGAATCTGAAAGATGGCAGTCGTTGGCTTCAGCCCCCACGCACATGGTGCGGGGGTGCTCGCAGAAGGCACATTTTCACACTTAATCCAACGTCTTGGTCCTACAAAGGAGGTGATAGCGCAGCGAGCTAGGCAACCGGACTATAATGCTTTAACACTTTCACTTAGCCATAGGAGCTTGACAATGGGACTATTTAGGTAGCCCCTTGGTGGCGACTGCGCTCGCCCGAATTCGGGGCGCGTATGTGCCTGGCCGGGAAACGGCCCTTCGTTAATGCGGGGGAATCCTACAGATTCCGGAGAGTCATTGAGTGGTTGACCAGTCTCACGCCATATCATGACAGTCGGTTTTCGGCTTTCTCTACTAAGGTGCTCGCCTGGCCGAACCAGGGCACAATCGCAGTAGTTCTCCTGGTGCCGCCTTAGCCGATAGAGCGGAACGTAAGGCGGCCGAACACAGGAGCCGGGCAACCCAACATTTTACCAAAATCATGACTCGGAGCTGATGCATATAAGGCCAAACTCGCGACGCCGAACACTCCCTAAGGTATTCGGTCTTTATGAGAGCGGACGAGGTAACGCTCTGAGGTATAAGCCCCTAGTGTCCAGGTACGCGCAAGAATTCTGACGTGGCCACATGCCAAGACGCCAGCCTCCTCCTTGGTCATAGAACCAGGGGATGTGTATCAACAAGAGACAGTAAAAAAGGTTTACGCAGGGTCTTAATCTGAAAAGAATCCTTGGAACGGGTCCCTACTGCACGTCTGTGCCTGTGTCTCTGTTGTGCCGTATCCTGGACGGGCGCAGCACGATGTTCATCTGTAAAAAGAGAGCAACTAAGTTGAAAAAGGGGCATGCCGAACAAAAGTTATATGAAATAAACAAAGTGTAAAGTAAAATATGAAAAATTGAGCTTTATTGTCTCTTATTTTATACGTGTGAAGCCCCTAGTGTAGGGGTATATGGCCACTAAGCCTTTATCAACGATACTTTGTGCCGGACTCGTCTATCCGTGTCCGTGGTCTTAATGACCTGTTCCGATGTTCTGGCTGGTGAAGCCATTGTATTGTGGGGCTGTTAAATCGGCCGCACAATCCTCCGCTTGGGGGAGGTGTTCTCACTGCTTCCCCTTTAAGGAGATGATGCCGCGTGGACCGGGCATCTTAAGCGTAAGAGATGCATAATGCGGGTATTGCGTTAAAGCGGGCGAAAGCTTCGCGTCCCAGTAGTGCTTGGTAGCGACTTGAGAATGGGACGATGTGGAAAGTCAGCTTTTCGCGACGGAAGTTATCGGCAGAGCCGAAAATAACCTCGAGCCGGAGAAAACCCATGCAATGGGTGTGGACCTGGCGTTACTCCTTGAAAGGAGGTTTTGCTGTGGCGAATTCTTTTTGGGTCGATCCCCATGTGGCGGATTGAGTCCTGATATATCAGGTTGAGTCCGCTGCCACCGTCCATAAGGACATTTGAAAACTGGAGTCCGCCAATTATTGGATCGAGTACCAGGGCAGTCCAGCCTGGGTTCCTGACACTTCTAGAATAATCCAGATGATCGAAGATGATTGGTTTTGACAACCAGTGGCGGGATTCCTTTGGGATAGGCCGTGGGGCGCGTACCTTTATGGGCGCCGCACGTTTTGTTATGTGGAGTAAGTTTACTGTTTTTGCTTCTTGTGGGAAATTCTTTTGTTTCCTCGTACTCTGCTTTTGGGGTTCGTCCTCGTCTTCGCTTGGTGTGTCGAGCCCCTTGTGTTCGGCGTTGAGTCTGCCGGATTGTTTGAAAACCCAACAATCTCTGTGGGTATGGTTGGTAGGCTTTCCGGGAGTGCTGTGTATTTGACATATCCTATCCAATATTTTGTTTAGGTTGGATAGGTCGTCCCTGTTATCTTGGAGGGGCGGCTTTTTCTGATTCTGTCGTGAGCTTTTGAATCCGACGTTGACTGCCGTGCTCTTCGGACTTTTTTCCTTA
This sequence comes from Triticum urartu, assembly GCF_003073215.2. Taxonomy (NCBI): domain Eukaryota; kingdom Viridiplantae; phylum Streptophyta; class Magnoliopsida; order Poales; family Poaceae; genus Triticum; species Triticum urartu. Next base: position 79,913,955 of record NC_053025.1, on the reverse strand, counting down.
GTCCGGCGACGGTCCTTATTGCGTCGCGGTTTTCCATTTCCATCCCTAGTTTCGGATGTACTTGGTCACTGTGCTGCATCTTGCCAACCAGCTGTCCTCTCCTGCGCAAAAGCGGGTCATGAGGCTTGTTAGTGCGGCCATTGTTCTTGGCTTTTCTTGGCCGAGGTGTCTGGCGAGCCATTCGTCTCGGACATTATGCCTGAAAGCCGCTAAGGCTTCAGCGTCCGGACAGTCGACTATCTGATTCTTTTTAGTAAGAAATCTATTCCAGAATTGCCGAGCTGACTCTCCGGGCTGTTGAGTTATGTGACTAAGATCGTCTGCATCCGGAGGGCGGACATAGGTCCCTTGAAAATTTGCTCGGAAAGCGTCCTCGAGCTCTTCCCAACTTCGATTGTGTTTTCAGGAAGGCTTTTGAGCCAATGCCGGGCTGGCCCTTTAAGCTTGAGGGGTAAGTATTTTATGGCGTGGAGGTCATCTCCTCTAGCCATATGTATGTGGAGGATATAATCCTCGATCCAGACTCCAGGGTCTGTTGTTCCATCATATGCCTCTATGTTTACGGGTTTGAATCCCGCTGGAAATTCATAATCCAGGACCTCATCGGTGAAACATAGGGGGTGTGCGGCACCCCTGTATTTGGGTGTGCCGGATTCTGATAATGGCTTTATTGCATTGCTTACGAGAGCTTGCTTTCTTGGCCCTAAATGGACCTGGCTGGGCCATGATGCGAATCCTTAAGTGGGTCGCATGCCGGCTTAAGTGCGGCGCTGCTTGCCGCTTTATGCTGGCCATGGGGTCGTCTATCCGACCGTGTGGCTTTCTCACTTTTGGAATGCGAGGGCTCTAAGGCCTCCTCGTCGAATTCAGGCAGTAGCTTTCTCTTCGGATAGCTTTTAGTGCGGCGACTGTCGCCGTATTTGTCTGCGGTATTGATTACTTTACTCCATCTGATCCTGAGTGCATCTTCCGCAGTTTTTAGCTTCCGCTTCTGCTTTTTCAGGCTGCGTGCGGTTGCAACGAGCCGTTTGTGGAGGTTCTTCTTCTTGGTGGGCTTGTCTGGCGTAGGATCGTCCGGAATGCCATTTTCGTCGGGGGAGGGATGTTCGGTTTCTCTATCTGGGTTGTCCTGTTCGGATGGTTGTTCTAAGGCATGCTCGTTGTCTACCGGCTCATCCTGCTCTATGGCTGGGTCTTTATCGAGGCGGGGCTTGGGTCGGCGTTTACGCCGACGCTTTGATTGTTTTTCGTGAGGTCGATCCCTCTTTCCATCCCATTTTTCCTCGGTGTTGCTTCCATTAGGGGTGTCCACCATGTATACATCGTGAGATGAGGTGGCTGTCCAATGCCCTATAGGCGTTGGTTCTTGGTTGTCTCCTGCATCGTCGTCCATACCGTTGATGTCTTCGGAGTCGAAGTCGAGCATGTCGGTTAAGTCGTCGACAGTGGCTACGAAGTGGGTGGTGGGTGGGTTTTGAATTTCTTCCTCATCCGAATCCCATCCTTGCTGACCGTAGACCGGTCAGGGCTCTCCTGATAAAGAGAGACTTTAGCGAATTCAAGATGTCACCGAAGGGCGAGTGCTGAAAGATGTCCGCGGCGGTGAACTCCATTATCGGTGCCCAATCGGATTCGATCGACAGGGGCGCGGGGGGCTCGGAGTTCGGAAAGGAATCCAGCTCCTCGGAGTCACGGGCCATGCGGAGTGCGGGGCTGGAGTTCGGCTCGATCGCCTCTGAGATCGCAGCCCCTGAGGCAGCGTCCAACCGCTGATCCTCGATCGGTGCAGTAGGCTCCGAATCAATGGTCGGAACCGATGCGTGTGCGGCCTCCAAGGCGCTGTTCGGGCAGAGCTATATCATGCCCATCGAGACAGTGCGGCGCGCTTGGCTGTGGCTCGAATCCGTCGAAGATCAAGTCCCCGCGGATGTCAGCCGTGTAGTTTAGGCTTCCAAACCTGACCTGATGGCCAGGGGCGTAGCTTTCGATCTGCTCAAGGTGGCCAAGCGAATTGGCCCGCAGTGCGAAGCCGCCGAAGACGAAGATCTGTCCGGGGAGAAAAGTCTCACCCTGGACTGCATCGTTGTTGATGATCAGGAGCCATCGGGCCTAAAGGCGACGACAGAGGAACTCTCAATGAAAGCACCAATGTCGGTGTCAAAACCGGCGGATCTCGGGTAGGGGGTCCCGAACTGTGCGTCTAGGCGGATGGTAACAGGAGAAGGACACAATGTTTTACCCAGGTTCGGGCCCTCTTGATGGAGGTAAAACCCTACGTCCTGCTTGATTAATATTGATGATATGGGTAGTACAAGAGTAGATCTACCACGAGATCAAGGAGGCTAAACCCTAGAAGCTAGCCTATGGTATGATTGTTGTATGATGAAGTTGTCCTACGGACTAAAACCCTCCGGTTTATATAGACACTGGAGAGGGTTAGGGTTACACAAAGTCGGTTACAATGGTAGGAGATCTTGAATATCCGCATCGCCAAGCTTGCCTTCCACGCCAAGGAAAGTCCCATCCGGACACGGGACGAAGTCTTCAATCTTGTATCTTCATAGTCCTGGAGTCCGGCTGAAGGTATAGTCCAGCTACCCGAACACCCCCTAATCCAGGACTCCCTCAGTAATAATTCAATCACAATTTCAAGTATGAATCATAAACTTCATTGAAAACTAACAAACTATAATCTCAGTCATTGGAGCAATTGCAATTTATCATAACATAGGAAAGAGTCAATGTATAAGAGCTTTTCAGCAAGTCCACATACTCAACTATCATATAGTCTTTCACAATTGCTGACACTCACGCAATACTTATGGGTATGGAGTTTTAATCGGACACAGAGAAAGATAGGGGCTTATAGTTTTGCCTCCCAGCGTTTTACCTCAATGGTAATGTCAACAATAATAGTTTATGAAACTCACATCCAATTAGCCATATATACCAGGATCTTTCCAACATATTGTGCTTGCCAAAGGATAAAATGTAAAAAGGAAGGGTGAAGATCACCATGACTCTTATGCAAGGTAGGAGATAAAAGTAAAAGATAGGCCCTTCGCAGAGGGAAGCAGAGGTTTTCATGCGCTTTTATGGTTGGATGCACAAAGTCTTAATGCAAGAGAACGCCACTTTATATTGCCACTTGTGATATGGACCTTTATTATGCAGTCTGTCGGTTTTATTTCTTCCATATCACATGATCGTATAAAGCTTATTTTCTCCCACACTAATAAGTCATACATATTTAGAGAGCAATTTTTATTGCTTGCATCGATGACAACTTACTTAGAGGATCTTACTCAATCCATAGGTAGGTATAGTGGACTCTAATGATAAAACTGGTTTAAGGGTATTTGGAAGCACAAGTAGTATCTCTACTTGGTGCAATGAATTTGACTAGCACGAGGGTGAAAGGCAAGCTCAACCATGTTGGATGATCCATGATAATATAATTTATCTCAGATGTAAGAAAACATAACCCATTACGTTGTCTTCCTTGTCCAACGTCAACTCTTTAGCATGTCATATTTTAATGAGTGCTCACAATCACAAAAGATGTCCAAGATAGTATATTTATATGTGAAGACCTCTCTTTCTTTATTACCTCCTATTAATTGCAACGATGACCAAAACTATGCTTGTCAACTCTCAACAACTTTTATTCATCATACTTTTTCTATGTGAGCTCATTACTCTCCATAAGACTCACATGATCTCTTTGTTTCTTTTTATTTCTTTCTCTTTTCTTTTGTTCCCTTAGGATCACGGCAAAATAATCAAGCCCTTGACTCAACACTAATCTTTATTATATAGCTCACGGACTCGATTACATAGAAGAATTATAAAGCAAAACTCACAACTATATCATACTAAGACTTTTATTCTACTAAATCAAGATATTACCAAAAGGATCGAACTAAGAAAAACAATAAAAATAGAAGTGATGGTGATACGATACCGGGGCACTCCCCCAAGCTTGGCAGTTGCCAAGGGGAGTGCCCATACCCATGTGATTATGTCTCCTTTGTTGGTGAAGAAGGTGGAGTTGTTGATGATGGATAGTCGCACATCGAGCGCAGGAGGTCTTCTAACTTGCGGATAATACCTTTGAGTGCGATGATATGCTCCTTCAACAAAATATTTTCACATGTGAGATACTTATTTTGTATACGAGCTAACTCGATCATCTTGAAAGCTTCGATCTCAGTTGGGGTAAGAATATTGTGATCAAGTTGAAGGATGTCTTCTGTTGCCGGAGCTTGGTCCTCCGTGGCCTTCTTGATCCCTCCATCCTTGTGGGTCTCCATGGGTTCTTTTCTCTTCAGCTCTATCTTCATTAGCCAAGCATCGTTGCCCTCATTGTTGGAGGAGGAGGGAGACGACATGATGCTTAGCTTCGACAACCCTGGCAGAAAACAGCTCGAAACAAGAACAAGAGATTTTTGCGTGATACGGTGGTCAAAACCCCCGGGAGATTATATAATGAATTTTTACCGACCAAAATACGTGTCGTGTGCGAAAACGGAGTCCGGAGAGCACACGAGGTGCCCACGAGGTAGGGGGCGCGCCCTCCACCCTCGTGGAGCCCTCGTGTCCTTCCCGGACTGCTTCTTATTTTTCTATTTTTCTAAATATTCCAAAACGGAGAAATATTGCCTTAAAAACTGTTTCGGAGTCGGTTTACTTACCGTACCACATACATATTCCTTTTCGGAGTCTGAAATATTCCGGAAAGTGTCCCTTATGTATTCCTCCGGGGTTACGGTTTCAATAACATTGGTTTCAACATTTATGGGATTACCTGAGATATAATGTTTGATTCTTTGACCGTTCACCACCTTCGGATTTGTGCCTTCGAAGTTGTTGATTTTTATGGCACCGGAACGATAGACCTCCTCGATAACGTAAGGACCTTCCCATTTAGAGAGAAGTTTTCCTGCAAAAAAATCTTAAACGAGAGTTGTATAGCAATACATAATCACCTACATTAAACTCACGCCTTTGTATCCTTTTATCATGCCATCTTTTAACTTTTTCGTTAAACAACTTGGCATTTTCGTAGGCTTGGGTTCTCCATTTATCGAGTGAGCTAATATCAAATAACCTCTTCTCACCGGCGAGTTTAAAATCATAATTGAGCTCTTTAATAGCCCAATATGCCTTGTGTTCTAGTTCGAGAGGTAAGTGACATGCTTTTCCATAAACCATTTTATACAGAGACATACCCATAGGATTTTTATATGCAGTTCTATAGGCCCATAATGCATCATCAAGTTTCTTGGACCAATTCTTTCTAGATCTATTAACAGTCTTTTGCCAAATTAACTTGAGCTCTCTATTACCCAATTCTACTTGACCACTAGACTGAGGGTGATAAGGGGATGCAATTCTATGATTAACATCTTATTTAGCAAGCATTTTACGGAAAGCACCATGAATAAAATGTGAACCACCATCAGTCATTAAATATCTAGGGACTCCAAATCTCGGAAAAATAACTTCTTTAAGCATTTTAATAGAAGTGTTATGATCAGCACTACTAGTTGTAATAGCTTCTACCCACTTAGTAACGTAATCAACAACAACTAAAATATGTGTATATCCATTAGAGGAGGGAAAGGGTCCCATATAGTCAAAGCCCCAAACATCAAATGGTTCAATAATGAGTGAATAATTCATAAGCATTTCTTGACGTCTACTAATATTATCAATTCTTTGACATTCATCACAAGATAAGACAAACTTACGAGCATCCTTGAAGAGAGTAGGCCAATACAAACCAGATTGCAATACCTTATGTGCAGTTCTATCTCCAGCATGGTGTCCTCCATAAGCTTCAGAGTGACACTTGCGTAGGATTTGTTACTGTTCATGCTCAGGTACACAACGTCTAATAACACCATCTACTCCTTCTTTATAAAGATGCGGGTCATCCCAAAAGTAATGCCTCAAATCATAGAAGAACTTTTTCTTTTGCTGGTATGTGAAACTAGGTGGTATAAACTTAGCAACAATGTAATTAGCATAATCAGCATACCATGGAGCGGTATGAGAAGCATTTATGACATTTAATTGCTCATCAGGAAAGCTATCATCAATAGGAAGTGGGTCATCAAGCACATTTTCTAACCTAGACAAGCTGTCTGCAACGGGGTTCTCAGCTCCCTTTCTATCAACGATATATAAGTCAAATTCTTGTAGCAAGAGAACCCATCTAATAAGTCTAGGTTTAGCATCTTTCTTTTCCATAAGATATTGAATAGTAGCATGATCAGTGTGAATAGTTACTTTAGAATCAACAATATAAGGTCTGAACTTATCACAAGCAAATACAACTGCTAAGAATTGTTTTTCAGTAGTAGCATAATTTCTTTGAGCATTGTCTAGGGTTTTCCTAGCATATTGAATAACATTTAATTTCTTATCAACTCTTTGCCCTAGAACAGCACCTACAGCATAATCACTAGCATCACACATAATTTCAAAGGGTAAATTCCAATCAGGTGGCTGAACAATAAGTGCAGAGATCAATGCTTTCTTAAGTATTTCAAATGCTTCTACACAATCATCATCAAAGACAAATGGTATATCTTTTTGTAATAAGTTAGTCAGAGGCCGAGAAATTTTTGAGAAGTCCTTAATGAACCTCCTATAAAATCTGGCGTGACCAAGGAAACTTCTTATACCTTTGATGTCCTTGGGGCATGGCATCTTTTCAATAGCATCAACCTTGGCTTTATCAACTTCAATACCTCTTTCAGAAACTTTATGCCCCAAGACAATACCTTCATTAACCATAAAGTGGCACTTTTCCCAATTCAAGACAAGATTAGTTTCTTCACATCTCTGCAAAACTCGATCAAGGTTGCTTAAGCAATCATTAAAAGAATATCCATAGACAGAGAAATCGTCCATGAAAACCCCACAAATCTTTCCACAAAAGTCAGAGAATATAGCCATCATGCATTTTTGAAAGGTAGCAGGTGCATTACATAAACCAAAAGGCATACATCTATAAGCAAAAGTACCAAAATAGCAAGTAAAAGTAGTCTTTGATTGATCTCTGGCTGATACAGGTATTTGAGAGAAACCAGAATAACCATCTAGAAAGAAAAAATGTGTATGTTTGGATAATCTTTCTAGCATTTGATCGATAAAAGGTAAGGGGTAATGATCCTTTTTAGTGACCTTATTTAATTTGCAGAAATAAATTACCATCCTATAACCTATAATAATTCTTTGAGGGATCAATTCATCTTTATCATTAGGAACGACAGAATACCTCCCTTCTTAGGGACACAATGGACATGACTTACCCACTGACTATCAACAACAGGATAAATTATACCTGCCTCAAGGAGCTTTAGTATTTCTTTTCTTACCACTTCTTTCATTTTAGGATTCAACCGTCGTTGATGATCACGAACTGGTTTAGCATCTTCTTCCAAATTAATTTTATGTTGACATAGAGTGGGACTAATGCCCTTAAGATCATCAAGAGTATACCCAATAGCAGCATGGTGCTTCTTCAGAGTTTTCAATAATCTCTCTTCCTCATGCTCTGAACGGTTAGCACTAATAATAAAAGGATATATCTTTTTCTCATCAAGATAAGCATATTTAAGAGTATCAGGTAGCGGTTTAAGCTCAAACACGGGATCACCCTTGGGTGGAGGAGGATCCCCTAGGATTTAAACAGGCAAATTGTGTTTCAGAATAGGTTCCTGTTTAAAGAATACTTCATCTATTTCCCTTCTTTCATTCATAAACATTTCATTTTCATGGTCTAGCAAATATTGTTCTAAAGGATCACTAGGAGGTACGACAATAGAAGCAGGACCAATAATTTCATCGTTACTAGGTAATTCTTCTTCACGGTGTTGTCTACTAAATTTAGAGAAATTAAATTCATGAGTCATATCATCTAAACCGATAGTAACAACATCCCTTTTGCAATCTATGGTAGCATTAACAGTGTTCAGGAAGGGTCTACCAAATATAATGCGACAAAAGCTATCTTGTGGGGAACCAAGAACAAGAAAATCAGCAAGGTATTTAGTTTTCTCACACAAGACTTCAACATCTCTAACAATTCCCATTGGTGAAATAGTATCTCTATTGGCAAGTTTAATTGTGACATCAATATCTTCTATCTCAGCAGGTGCAATATCATCCATAATTTCTTTGTATAAGGAATAAGGTATTGTACTAGCACTAGCACCCATATCACATAAGCCATGATAACAATGATCTCCTATTTTAACAGAAATAGCAGGCATGCCTACCACAGGTATGTTTTTATCTTTAGCACAAGGTTTAGCAATTCTAGCAGTCTCATCAAGGAAATGAATAACATGCCCATCAATATTATCAGACAAGAGATCTTTAACAATAGCAATATCAGGTTCAACTTTAATTTGCTCATGAGGTGTATAAGTTTTAATATTGCTTTTACGAACCACAGTTGAAGCTTTAGCATGATCCTTTATCCTAACAGGAAAAGGTGGTTTCTCAACATAAGAAGTAGGAACAATAGGATCATTATAAGTGACAATTTTGAAGGAAATATGCCCTAGAGGCAATAATAAAGTTATTATTTATTTCCTTATATCATGATAAATGTTTATTATTCATGCTAGAATTGTATTAACCGGAAACATAATACATGTGTGAATACATAGACAAACAGAGTGTCACTAGTATGCCTCTACTTGACTAGCTTGTTGATCAAAGATGGTTATGTTTCCTAACCATAGACATGAGTTGTCATTTGATTAACGGGATCACATCATTAGGAGAATGATGTGATTGACTTGACCCATTCCGTTAGCTTAGCACTTGATCGTTTAGTTTGTTGCTATTGCTTTCTTCATGACTTATACATGTTCCTATGACTATGAGATTATGCAACTCCCGTTTAACCGGAGGAACACTTTGTGTGCTACCAAATGTCACAACGTAACTGGCTGATTATAAAGGTGCTCTACAGGTGTCTCCGAAGGTACTTGTTGGGGTGGCGTATTTCGAGATTAGGATTTGTCACTCCGATTGTCGGAGAGGTATCTCTGGGCCCTCTCGGTAATGCACATCACTTAAAGCCTTGCAAGCATTGCAACTAATGAGTTAGTTGCGGGATGATGTGTTACGGAACGAGTAAAGAGACTTGCCGGTAACGATATTGAACTAGGTATTGAGATACCGACGATCGAATCTCGGGCAAGTAACATACCGATGACAAAGGGAACAACGTATGTTGTTATGCGGTTTGACCGATAAAGATCTTCGTAGAATATGTGGGAGCCAATATGAGCATCCAGGTTCCACTATTGGTTATTTACCGGAGACGTGTCTCGGTCATGTCTATATTGTTCTCGAACCCGTAGGGTCCGCACGCTTAAGGTTTCGATGACAATTATATTATGAGTTTATGAGTTTTGATGTACCGAAGGAGTTTGGAGTCCCAGATGAGAGCGGGGACATGACGACGAGTCTCGAAATGGTCGAGACATAAATATCGATATATTGGACGACTATATTCGGATATCGGAAAGGTTCCGAGTGATTCGGGTATTTTTCGGAGTACCGGAGAGTTACGGGAATTCGTCGGGGAGTATATGGGCCTTATTGGGCCATACGGGAATAGAGGAGAGAGGCCAAAAGGAAGGAGGCGCGCGCCCCCCCTCTGGTCCGAATTGGACAAGGGGTACATCCCCCTTTTCCTTGTTCCTCTCCCCCTCTTTCCTTCTCTCCTACTCCAACAAGGGAAGGAGGAGTCCTACTCCCGGTGGGAGTAGGACTCCCCCCTTGGCGCGCCCTCCTCCTAGGCCGGCCGCCTCCCCCTTGCTCCTTTATATACAGGGGCAGGGGGGGCACCTCTAGACACACAAGTTGATCAAGTTGATCGTCTCTTAGCCGTGTGCGGTGCCCCCCTCCACCATAGTCCACCTCGATAATACTGTAGCGGTGCTTACGCGAAGCCCTGCGTCGGTAGAACATCAATATCGTCAACACGCCGTCGTGCTGACGGAACTTTTCCCCGACATTCTGCTGGATCAGAGTCCGGGGATCGTCATTGAGCTAAACGTGTGCTAGAACTCGGAGGTGCCGTAGTTTTGGTGGTTGACCGGTCGGGCCGTGAAGACGTACGACTACATCAACCGCGTTGTGCTAATGCTTCCGCTTTCGGTCTACGAGGGTACATAGACAACACTCTCCCCTCTCGTCGCTATGCATCACCATGATCTTGCGTGTGCATAGGAAATTTTTGAAATTACTACGTTCCCCAACAGTGGCATCCGAGCCAGGTTTTTATGCGTTGATGTTGTGCACGAGTAGAACACAAGTGAGTTGTGGGTGATATAAGTCATACTGCTTACCAGCATATCATACTTTGGTTTGGCGGTATTGTTGGATGAAGCGGCCCGGACCGACATTACGCGTACGCTTACGCAAGACTGGTTCTACCGACGTGCTTTGCACACAGGTGGCTGGCGGGTGTCAGTTTCTCCAACTTTAGTTGAACCAAGTGTGGCTACGCCCGGTCCTTGCGAAGGTTAAAACAACACCAACTTGACAAACTATCGTTGTGGTTTTGATGCGTAGGTAAGAACGGTTCTTGCTAAAGCCCGTAGCAACCACGTAAAACTTGCAACAACAAAGTAGAGGACGTCTAACTTGTTTTTGCAGGGCATGTTGTGATGTGGTATGATCAAGACATGATGCTAAACTTTATTGTATGAGATGATCATGTTTTGTAACCGAGTTATCGGCAACTGGCAGGAGCCATATGGTTGTCGCTTTATTGCATGCAATGCAATTGCGCTGTAATGCTTTACTTTATCACTAAGCGGTAGCGATAGTCGTGGAAGCATAAGATTGGCGAGACGACAACGATGCTACGATGGTGATCAAGGTGTCGCACTGGTGATGATGGTGACCATGACGGTGCTTCAGAGATGGAGATCACAAGCACAAGATGATGATGGCCATATCACATCACTTATATTGATTGCATGTGATGTTTATCTTTTATGCATCTTATCTTGCTTTGATTGACAGTAGCATTATAAGATGATCTCTCACTAAATTTCAAGATAAAAGTGTTCTCCCTGAGTATGCACCGTTGCCAAAGTTCGTCGTGCCCAGACACCACGTGATGATCGGGTGTGATAAGCTCTACGTCCATCTACAATGGGTGCAAGCTAGTTTTGCACACGCAGAATACTCAGGTTAAACTTGACGAGCCTAGCATATGCAGATATGGCCTTGGAACACTGAGACCGAAAGGTCGAGCGTGAATCATATAGTAGATATGATCAACATATTGATATTCACCATTGAAAGCTACTCCATTTCACGTGATGATCGGTTATGGTTTAGTTAATTTGGATCATGTGATCACTTAGAAGATTAGAGGGATGTCTTTCTAAGTGGGAGTTCTTAAGTAATATGATTAATTGAACTTTAATTTATCATGAACTTAGTCCTGGTAGTATTAGCATATCTATTTTATAGATCAATAGCCCGCGATATTGCTCCCAGTTTATTGTGTTCCTAGAGAAAAATTAAGTTGAAAGATGTTAGTAGAAATGATGCGGATTGGATCCGTGATCTAAGGATTATCCTCATTGCTGCACAGAAGAATTATGTCCTTAATGCACTGCTAGGTGACAGACCTATTGCAGGAGCAGATGCAGACGTTATGAACGTTTGGCTAGCTCAATATGATGACTACTTTATAGTTTAGTGCACCATGCTTAAACGGCTTAGAATTGGGACTTCAAAAATGTTTTGAACATCATGGGCCATATGAGATGTTCCAGGAGTTGAAGTTAATATTTCAAGCAAACACCCGAGTTGAGAGATATGAAGTCTCCAACAAGTTCTATAGCTAAAAGATGGAGGAGAATAGCTCAAGCAGTGAGCATGTGCTCAGATTGTCTGGGTACTACAATCGCTTGAATCAAGTGGGAGTTAATCTTCCAGATAAGATAGTGATTGATAGAATTCTCTAGTCACCATCACCAAGTTAGTAGAACTTCGTGATGAACTATGATATGCAAGGGATAACGGAAACGATTCCCAAGCTCTTCGTAATGCTGAAATCAACGAAGGTAGAAATCAAGAAAAATATCAAGTGTTGATGGTAGACAAGACCACTAGTTTCAAGAAAAGAGCAAACGGAAGAAGGGGAACTTCACGAAGAACGGCAAGCAAGTTGCTGCTCAAGTGAAGAAGCCCAAGTATGGTCCTAAGCTTGAGACTAAGTGCTTCTACTGCAAAGGGACTGGTCACTGGAAGCGGAACTGCCCCAAGTATTTGGCGGATAAGAAGGATGGCAAAATGTACAAAGGTATATTTGATATACGGATTATTGATGTGTATTTTACTAGTGTTCGTAGCAACCCCCCGATATTTGATACTGGTTCAATTGCTAAGAGTAGTAACTTGAAACGGGAGTTGCAGAATGAACAGAGACTAGTTAAGGGTGAAGTGACGATGTGTGTTGGAAGTGGTTCCAAGATTGATATGATCATCATCGCACACTCCCTATACTTTCAGGATTAGTGTTGAACCTAAATAAGTGTTATTTGGTGTTTGCATTGAGAGTGAATATGATTTGATCATGTTTACTGCAATACAGTTATTCATTTAAGTAAGAGAATAAATTGTTGTTCTGTTTACATATATGGTTACACACCCAATGAAAATGGTTCGTTGGATCTCGATCATAGTGATACACATATTCATAATATTGAAACCAAAAGATGCAAAGTTAATAATGATAGTGCAACTTATTTGTGGCACTGCCATTTAGGTCATATTGGTGTAAAGCGCATGAAGAAACTCCATGCCGATGGACTTTTGGAATCACTTGATTATGAAACAGTTGATGCTTGCGAACCATGCCTCATGGGCAAGATGACTAAGACTCCGTTCTCCGGAACAATGCAGCAAGCAACAGATTTGTTGGAAATCATGCATACTGATGTATGTGGTCCGAAGAATATTGAAGCTCGCGGCAGGTATCATTATTTTCTGATCTTCACAGATGATTTGAGCAGATATGAGTATATCTACTTGATGAAACACAAGTCTGAAACATTTGAAAAGTTCAAAGAATTTTAGAGTGAAGTGGAGAATCATCGTAACAAAATAAAAGTTTCTACGATATGATTGCAGAAGTAAAATATTTGAATTACGAGTTTGGCCTTCAGTTAAAACAATGTGAAATAGTTTCACTACTCACGCCACCTGGAACACCACAGTGTAATGGTGTGTCCGAATGTCGTAACCGTGCTTTATTAGATATGGTGCGATCTATGACGTCTCTTACTGATTTACCGCTATCGTTTTGGGGTTATGCATTAGAGACAGCTACATTCACATTAAATAGGGCACCATCTAAATCCGTTGAGACGACACCGTATGAACTATGGTTTGGCAAGAAACCTAAGCTGTCGTTTCTTAAAGTTTGAGGTTGCAATTCTTATGTGAAAAAGTTTCAACTTGATAAGCTCAAACCCAAATCGGATAAGTGCGTCTTCATAGGATACCCAAAAGAAATTGTTGGGTACACCTTCTAACACAGATCCGAAGGCAAGATATTCGTTGCTGAGAATGGATCCTTTCTAGAGAAGGAGTTTCTCTCGAAAGAAGTGAGTGGGAGGAAAGTAGAATTTGATGAGGTAACTATACCTGCTCCCTTATTGGAAAGTAGTTCATCACATAAATCTATTCCTGTGACTACTACACCAATTAGTGAGGAAGCTAATGATGATGATCATGTAACTTCAGATCAAGTTACTATCGAACCTCGTAGGTAAACCAGAGTGAGATCCGCACCAGAGTGGTACGGTAATCCTGTTCTGGAGGTCATGTTACTTGACCATGACGAACCTACGAACTATGAGGAAGTGATGATGAGCCCAGATTCCGCGAAATGGCTTGAGGCCATGAAATCTGAGATGAGATCCATGTATGAGAACAAAGTATGTTCTTTGATTGACTTGCCCATTGATTGGCGAGCCATTGATATTAAATGGATCTTCAAGAGGAAGATGAACGCTGATAGTAGTATCACTATCTACAAAGCTAGAATTGTCGCAAAAAGGTTTTCGACAAGTTCAAGGTGTTGACTACGATGAGAGTTTCTCACTCGTATCTATGCTTAAGTATGTCTGAATCATGTTAGCAATTGTCGCATTTTATGAAATCTGGCAAGTGGATAAACAAAACTGCATTCCTTAATGGATTTATTAAAGAAGAGTTGTATATGATGCAACCAGAAGGTTTTGTCAATCCTAAAGGTACTAACAAAATATGCAAGCTCCAGCGATCCATCTATGGACTGGTGCAAGCATCTCAGAGTTGGAATATACGCTTTGATAAGTTGATCAAAGCATATAGTTTTATACAGACTTGCGGTGAAGCCTATATTTACAAGAAAGTGAGTGGGAGCACTACAGCATTTCTGATAAGTATATGTGAATGACATATCGTTGATCAGAGATAATGTAGAATTATTCTGCAAAGCATAAAGGAATGTTTGAAAGGAGTTTTTCAAAGAAAGACCTCGGTGAAGCTGCTTACATATTGAGCATCAAGATCTATAGAGATAGATCAAGATTCTTGATATGTTTTTCAATGAGTACATACCTTGACAAGATTTTGAAGTAGTTCAAAATGGAACAGTCAAAAAGGAGTTCTTGCCTGTGTTACAAGGTGTGAAGTTGAGTAAGACTCAAAACCCGACCATGACAGAAGATAGAGAGAGAATGAAAGTCATTCCCTATGCCTCAGCCATAGGTTCTATAAAGTATGCCATGCTGTATAGCAGACCTATTGCATACCCTGCCCTGAGTTTGGCAAGGGAGTACAATAGTGATCTAGGAGTAGATCACTGGACATTGGTCAAAATTATCCTTAGTGGAATAAGGATATGTTTCTCGATTATGGAGGTGACAAAAGGTTCGTCGTAAAGGGTTACGTCAATGCAAGTTTTGACATTGATCCAGATGACTCTAAGTCTCAATCTGGATACATATTGAAAGTGGGAGCAATTAGCTAGAGTAGCTCCGTTCAGAGCATTGTTGACATAGAAATTTGCAAAATACGTACGGATCTGAATGTGGCAGACACGTTGACTAAACTTCTCTCACAAGCAAAACATGATCACACCTTAGTACTCTTTGGGTGTTAATCACATAGCGATGTGAACTAGATTATTGACTCTAGTAAACCCTTTGGGTGTTGGTCACATGTCGATGTGAACTATGGGTGTTAATCACATGGTGATGTGAACTATTGGTATTAAATCACATGGCGACGTGAACTAGATTATTGACTCTAGTGCAAGTGGGAGACTGAAGGAAATAGGAAATATGCCCTAGAGGCAATATTAAAGTTTATTATTTATTTCCTTATTATCATGATAAATGTTATTATTCATGCTAGAATTGTATTAACCGGAACATAATACATGTGTGGAATACATAGACAAACAGAGTGTCACTAGTATGCCTCTACTTGACTAGCTCGTTGATCAAAGATGGTTATGTTTCCTAACCATGGACATGAGTTGTCATTTGATTAACGGGATCACATCATTAGGAGAATGATGTGATTGAATTGACCCATTCCGTTAGCTTAGCACTTGATCCTTTAGTTTGTTGCTATTGCTTCCTTCATGACTTATACATATTCCTATGACTATGAGATTATGCAACTCCCGTTTACCGGAGGAACACTTTGTGTGCTACCAAATGTCACAACGTAACTGGCTGATTATAAAGGTGCTCTACAGGTGTCTCCGAAGGTACTTGTTGGGGTGGCGTATTTTGAGATTAGGATTTGTCACTCCGATTGTCGGAGAGGTATCTCTGGGCCCTCTCGGTAATGCACATCACTTAAGCCTTGCAAGCATTGCAACTAATGAGTTAGTTGCGGGATGATGTATTACGGAACGAGTAAAGAGACTTGCCGGTAACGAGATCGAACTAGGTATTGAGATACCGACGATCGAATCTCGGGCAAGTAAAATACCGATGACAAAGGGAACAACGTATGTTGTTATGTGGTCTGACCGATAAAGATCTTCGTAGAATATGTAGGAGCCAATATGAGCATCCAGGTTCCGCTATTGGTTATTTACCGGAGACGTGTCTCGATCATGTCTATATAGTTCTCGAACCCGTAGGGTCCGCACGTTTAACGTTATGATGATAGTTAATTATGAGTTTATAGTTTTGATGTACCGAAGGAGTTCGGAGTCCCGGATGAGATCGGGGACATGACGAGGAGTCTCGAAATGGTCGAGATGTAAATATCGATATATTGGACGACTATATTCGGACTATCGGAAAGGTTCCGAGTGATTCGGGTATTTTTCGGAGTACCGGAGTTACGGGAATTCGTCGGGGAGTATATGGGCCTTATTGGGCCATACGGGGAATAGAGGAGAGAGGCCAAAAGGAAGGAGGCGCGCGCCCCCCTCTGGTCCGAATTGGACAAGGGGTACATCCCCCTTTTCCTTGTTCCTCTCCCCCTCTTTCCTTCTCTCCTACTCCAACAAGGGAAGGAGGAGTCCTACTCCCGGTGGGAGTAGGACTCCCCCCTTGGCGCGCCCTCCTCCTAGGCCGGCCGCCTCCCCCTTGCTCCTTTATATACAGGGGCAGGGGGGGCACCTCTAGACACACAAGTTGATCAAGTTGATCGTCTCTTAGCCGTGTGCGGTGCCCCCCTCCACCATAGTCCACCTCGATAATACTGTAGCGGTGCTTACGCGAAGCCCTGCGTCGGTAGAACATCAATATCGTCAACACGCCGTCGTGCTGACGGAACTTTTCCCCGACATTCTGCTGGATCAGAGTCCGGGGATCGTCATTGAGCTAAACGTGTGCTAGAACTCGGAGGTGCCGTAGTTTTGGTGGTTGACCGGTCGGGCCGTGAAGACGTACGACTACATCAACCGCGTTGTGCTAATGCTTCCGCTTTCGGTCTACGAGGGTACATAGACAACACTCTCCCCTCTCGTCGCTATGCATCACCATGATCTTGCGTGTGCATAGGAAATTTTTGAAATTACTACGTTCCCCAACAGTGGCATCCGAGCCAGGTTTTTATGCGTTGATGTTGTGCACGAGTAGAACACAAGTGAGTTGTGGGTGATATAAGTCATACTGCTTACCAGCATATCATACTTTGGTTTGGCGGTATTGTTGGATGAAGCGGCCCGGACCGACATTACGCGTACGCTTACGCAAGACTGGTTCTACCGACGTGCTTTGCACACAGGTGGCTGGCGGGTGTCAGTTTCTCCAACTTTAGTTGAACCAAGTGTGGCTACGCCCGGTCCTTGCGAAGGTTAAAACAACACCAACTTGACAAACTATCGTTGTGGTTTTGATGCGTAGGTAAGAACGGTTCTTGCTAAAGCCCGTAGCAACCACGTAAAACTTGCAACAACAAAGTAGAGGACGTCTAACTTGTTTTTGCAGGGCATGTTGTGATGTGATATGATTCAAGACATGATGCTAAATTTTATTGTATGAGATGATCATGTTTTGTAACCGAGTTATCGGCAACTGGCAGGAGCCATATGGTTGTCACTTATTGTATGCAATGCAATTGCGACTGTAATGCTTTACTTTATCACTAAGCAGGTAGCGATAGTCGTGGAAGCATAAGATTGGCGAGACGACAACGATGCTACGATGGTGATCAAGGTGTCGCACTGGTGATGATGGTGACCATGACGGTGCTTCAGAGATGGAGATCACAAGCACAAGATGATGATGGCCATATCACATCACTTATATTGATTGCATGTGATGTTTATCTTTTATGCATCTTATCTTGCTTTGATTGACAGTAGCATTATAAGATGATCTCTCACTAAATTTCAAGATAAAAGTGTTCTCCCTGAGTATGCACCGTTGCCAAAGTTCGTCGTGCCCAGACACCACGTGATGATCGGGTGTGATAAGCTCTACGTCCATCTACAATGGGTGCAAGCTAGTTTTGCACACGCAGAATACTCAGGTTAAACTTGACGAGCCTAGCATATGCAGATATGGCCTTGGAACACTGAGACCGAAAGGTCGAGCGTGAATCATATAGTAGATATGATCAACATATTGATATTCACCATTGAAAGCTACTCCATTTCACGTGATGATCGGTTATGGTTTAGTTAATTTGGATCATGTGATCACTTAGAAGATTAGAGGGATGTCTTTCTAAGTGGGAGTTCTTAAGTAATATGATTAATTGAACTTTAATTTATCATGAACTTAGTCCTGGTAGTATTAGCATATCTATTTTATAGATCAATAGCCCGCGATATTGCTCCCAGTTTATTGTGTTCCTAGAGAAAAATTAAGTTGAAAGATGTTAGTAGAAATGATGCGGATTGGATCCGTGATCTAAGGATTATCCTCATTGCTGCACAGAAGAATTATGTCCTTAATGCACTGCTAGGTGACAGACCTATTGCAGGAGCAGATGCAGACGTTATGAACGTTTGGCTAGCTCAATATGATGACTACTTTATAGTTTAGTGCACCATGCTTAAACGGCTTAGAATTGGGACTTCAAAAATGTTTTGAACATCATGGGCCATATGAGATGTTCCAGGAGTTGAAGTTAATATTTCAAGCAAACACCCGAGTTGAGAGATATGAAGTCTCCAACAAGTTCTATAGCTAAAAGATGGAGGAGAATAGCTCAAGCAGTGAGCATGTGCTCAGATTGTCTGGGTACTACAATCGCTTGAATCAAGTGGGAGTTAATCTTCCAGATAAGATAGTGATTGATAGAATTCTCTAGTCACCATCACCAAGTTAGTAGAACTTCGTGATGAACTATGATATGCAAGGGATAACGGAAACGATTCCCAAGCTCTTCGTAATGCTGAAATCAACGAAGGTAGAAATCAAGAAAAATATCAAGTGTTGATGGTAGACAAGACCACTAGTTTCAAGAAAAGAGCAAACGGAAGAAGGGGAACTTCACGAAGAACGGCAAGCAAGTTGCTGCTCAAGTGAAGAAGCCCAAGTATGGTCCTAAGCTTGAGACTAAGTGCTTCTACTGCAAAGGGACTGGTCACTGGAAGCGGAACTGCCCCAAGTATTTGGCGGATAAGAAGGATGGCAAAATGTACAAAGGTATATTTGATATACGGATTATTGATGTGTATTTTACTAGTGTTCGTAGCAACCCCCCGATATTTGATACTGGTTCAATTGCTAAGAGTAGTAACTTGAAACGGGAGTTGCAGAATGAACAGAGACTAGTTAAGGGTGAAGTGACGATGTGTGTTGGAAGTGGTTCCAAGATTGATATGATCATCGATATGATCATCATCGCACACTCCCTATACTTTCGGGATTAGTGTTGAACCTGAATAAGTGTTATTTGGTGTTTGCGTTGAGCATGAATATGATTTGATCATGTTTATTGTAATACGGTTATTCATTTAAGTAAGAGAATAAATTGTTGTTCTGTTTACATGAATAAAACCTTATATGGTTACACACCCATGAAAATAGTTCGTTGGATCTCGATCGTAGTGATACACATAATCATAATATTGAAACCAAAAGATGCAAAGTTAATAATGATAGTGCAACTTATTTGTGGCACTGCCGTTTAGGTCATGTTGGTGTAAAGCGCATGAAGAAACTCCATGCTAATGGGTTTTTGGAATCACTTGATTATGAATCAGTTGATGCTTGCGAACCATGCCTCATGGGCAAGATGACTAAAATGCCATTCTCCGGAACTATGGAGCGAGCAACTGACTTATTGGAAATAATACATACTGATGTATGAGATCCGATGAGTGTTAAGGCTTGTGGCAGGTATCATTATTTTCTGACCTTCACAGATGATTTGAGCAGATATGGGTATATCTACTTAATGAACACAAGTCTGAAATATTTGAAAAGTTCAAAGAATTTCAGAGTGAAGTGGAGAATCATCGTAACAAGAAAATAAAAGTTTCTACGATATGATCGCAGAGGTAAAATATTTGAGTTACGAGTCTAGCCTTCAGTTAAAACAATGTGAAATAGTTTCACTACTCACGCCACCTGGAACACCACAACATAATGGTGTGTCCGAACATCATAACCATACTTTATTAGATGTGGTGCGATCTATGATGTCTCTTACCGATCTACCACTATCGTTTTGGGGTTAAGCATTAAAGACAGCTGCATTCACGTTTAAAAGGGCACCATCTAAGTCGGTTGAGACAACACAATCTGAACTGTGGTTTGGCAAGAAACCAAAGTTGTCGTTTCTTAAAGTTTGGTATTGTGATGCTTATATGAAAAAGTTTCATCCTGATAAGCTCAAACCCAAATCGGAGAAATATGTCTTCATAGGATACCCAAAGGAGACTATTGGGTACACCTTCTATCACAGATCCGAAGGCAAGACATTCGTTGCTAAGAATGGATCCTTTCTAGAGAAGGAGTTTCTCTTGAAAGAAGTGAGTGGAAGGAAAGTAGAACTTGATAAGGTAATTGTACCTTCTCCCTTATTGAAAAGTAGTTTATCACAAGAAATCTGTTCCTGTGACTACTACACCAATTAGTGAGGAAGACTAATGATGATGATCATGTAACTTTAGATCAAGTTAATACCGAATCTCGTAGGTAAACCAGAGTAAGATCCGCACCAAAGTGGTACGGTAATCCTGTTCTGGAAGTCATGTTACTACACCATGACGAACTTGCGAACTATGAGGAAGCGATGATGAGCCCAGATTCCGCGAAATGGCTTGAGGCCATGAAATCTGAAATGAGATCCATGTATGAGAACAAAGTATGGACTTTGATTGACTTGCCTAATGATCGGCGAGCCATTGAGATTAAATGGATCTTCAAGAGGAAGACGGACGCTGATAGTAGTGTTACTATCTACAAAGCTAGAATTGTCGCAAAAAGGTTTTCGATAGGTTCAAGGTGTTGACTATGATGAGAGTTTCTCACTCGCATCTATGATTAAGTCTGTCTGAATCATGTTAGCAATTGCCGCATTTTATGAAATCCAGCAAATGGATGTCAAAACTGCATTCCTGAATGGATTTCTGGAAGAAGAGTTGTATATGATGCAGCCGGAAGGTTTTGTCGATCCAAAAGGAGCTAACAAAGTGTGCAAGCTCCAGCGATCCATTTATGGACTAGTGCAAGCCTCTCGGAGTTGGAATAAACGCTTTGATAGTATGATCAAAGCATATAGTTTTATACAGACTTGCGGTGAAGCCTGTATTTACAAGAAAGTGAGTGGGAGCACTACAGCATTTCTGATAAGTATATGTGAATGACATATTGTTGATCGGAAATAATGTAGAATTATTCTGCAAAGCATAAAGGAGTGTTTTTAAAGAAGTTTTTCAAAGAAAGACCTCGGTGAAGCTGCTTACATATTAAGCATCAAAATCTATAGAGATAGATCAAGACGCTTGATAAGTTTTTTCAATGAGTACATACCTTGACAATATTTTGAAGTAGTTCAAAATGGAACAGTCAAAGAAAGAGTTCTTGGCTGTGTTACAAGGTATGAAATTGAGTAAGACTCAAAGCCTGACCACGCCAGAAGATAGAGAGAGAATGAAAGTCATTCCCTATGCCTTAGCCATAGGTTCTATAAAGTATGCCATGATGTGTACCGGATCTATTGTATACCCTACACTGTGTTAAGCAAGGGAGTACAATAGTGATCTAAGAGTAGATCACTGGACATTGGTCAAAATTATCCTTAGTGGAATAAGGAAATATTTATCGATTATGGAGGTGACAAAAGGTTCGTCGTAAAAAGTTACGTCGATGCAAGTTTTGACACAGATCTAGATGACTCTAAGTCTCGATCTAGATACATATTGAAAGTGGGAGCAATTATCTAGAGTAGCTCCGCGCAGAGCATTGTAGACATAGAATTCGCAAAATACTTACAGATCTGTATGTGACAGACCCGTTGACTAAAATTATCTCACAAGCAAAACATGATCACACCTTAGTACTCTTTGGGTGTTAATCACATAAATTATGTGAACTAGATTATTGACTCTAGTAAACCCTTTGGGTATAGATCACATGACGATGTGAACTATGGGTGTTAATCACATGGTGATGCGAACTCTTAGTGTTGAATCACATGGCGATGAGAACTAGATTATTGACTCTAGTGCAAGTGGGAGACTGAAGGAAATATGCCCTAGAGGCAATAATAAAGTTATTATTTATTTCCTTATATCATGATAAATGTTTATTATTCATGCTAGAATTGTATTAACCGGAAACATAATACATGTGTGAATACATAGACAAACAGAGTGTCACTAGTATGCCTCTACTTGACTAGCTTGTTGATCAAAGATGGTTATGTTTCCTAACCATAGACATGAGTTGTCATTTGATTAACGGGATCACATCATTAGGAGAATGATGTGATTGACTTGACCGATTCCGTTAGCTTAGCACTTGATCGTTTAGTTTGTTGCTATTGCTTTCTTCATGACTTATACATGTTCCTATGACTATGAGATTATGCAACTCCCGTTTACCGGAGGAACACTTTGTGTGCTACCAAATGTCACAACGTAACTGGGTGATTATAAAGGTGCTCTACAGGTGTCTCCGAAGGTACTTGTTGGGTTGGCGTATTTCGAGATTAGGATTTGTCACTCCGATTGTCGGAGAGGTATCTCTGGGCCCTCTCGGTAATGCACATCACTTAAAGCCTTGCAAGCATTGCAACTAATGAGTTAGTTGCGGGATGATGTGTAGCGACCTGACCCGAATGGATCACGTCTACTGTGCTACGGTGTCATCCCTGGATCAGTAATGCTGACACCACACAGTACATCGAGGATTTATAGCAGAGTTGCAATCACACACTTATTACATCGATGGCTCAAAAAGAACTTATTACAATAAATATGGCTTAAGGCCATATTATAAAGATAACAGCGGAAGACTCGGAAGATAAATGGGTCCATCAACTCCAGCGGCATCACTGAGTATAGAACCACGGCCTAAAAGCAGTTCAATCGTCGTCTGAAAAGTCTGCAACATTAACGTTGCAGCCCGAAAACGGGTCAGCACATGGAATATGCTGGCAATGTAACACATAGAGAGTAATGGAATGAAACAGCTATACTATATGCATATATGGCTGG